>NC_138103.1:64722189-64807189 GCF_964146895.1 Miniopterus schreibersii
GGGCTGTGGCTGCTTTATGTCACCTGGCTAGTAGAGGTTGGAGACTAAAGAAGTCTTAGACTTTTCTGTCCTCAAAAACTGCTTGTGTGGATCTGGCCTTCTCCCCAGGCACCCTGATCAGGAAACAGTATATTGTAAAAGGGCCTCTGTAAGGTGGTTTTGTATGATGTCTGCCTTCAGTCTCTGCTTAGACATCTCTAGCATCTAGGGGACCTCCTGCCCCCTTTCTGCTTTTGAAAAAGATTGCTCCCACCTGCCAAGTCTGAGCCTGTTTCCTCAACCATATGTGGAGGAATAATAGTAAGTCATCCTTCGAAGACTGATGACAGGACCCCTTAGGTGCCACAACTACCACATGTGAACTAGTGGCTGCCAGGGTAGCTCATGCCAGCAAAAAGTCTCACTTCTTTGCCCTTTAGACCTCACACCCTTGCCTGACCAGTGTAGGCTGCTCTTCAATGGGAGGCTGCCCAGCCCCACCCCATGTCTGAACACTTAGCCACTGGCCTAAGCGAGGGAACTGTTTTCCCGAAGGGGGTGGAGAGGCCCATGAGCAGGTCTCATGGGATGGGGAGGGGGGAGCAGAGGAAAGGTCATGAGAAGAGCTTCAGGTTCACAGTGCTGAAGTTCTAGTCCTGGCTCGGCCACTTGTTCACTATGTGTCTTTGGAAAATTCCTTCTACTTGCCCAGGCCTGAGTTTTTGTCCTCAAGCTGAGGGGTCTGATGAGATCATGTCTCAAGTTTTTGCTCATTAACAGTCTGGAATTCTAAGAAAGCAGAAGGTATGGGGGGCCCCTGTCCTCGCAAGCTCCAGCAGTCTATGGGAAACTTTCTACTGCTACAAGGAGCTCTTTTCTAACAAGATTTCAAAAATAATGGACTCCTTTAACAAGACTAATGTAATGAGCAAAGTGTTCATGAATCTGAAATAATGTATTAAATTTCTTATGGCCTTTTAAAATCAAGGGAGAGAGCAAGTTGAACAAAATGTACAGTGGACATTATGAACTTAAAAGACTTGGGAAATTGCTCAATTAAGCTCAGTAAATATTTTCTGAGCCTCCACCCCATGCCAGGCACGGTGCTAGGCATTAGGGGGACCGGAATGAATAAGACAGTTCCTGCCCTTTGAAGAAATCAGGGTGTAGTGTGGGCAAACCAACATATACAAAGGTGGTTTCAAAATACAGTGATAAGGGCAATGACAGAGATGTGCCCAGGATGTCATGAGGCCCAACCCAGCCTGAGGAGAGTCCTGTAAAGGATTCTTATGGGAAGTGATCATGGAACTGACTTTGAGAGAAGTACTTCAGGCTTTTTTCTGAACCCAGGTTTTACAAGGCTTTCCAGTTTCAACATAGTCTTTACCTCTACTGTTAAGGTTAGAATGTATTGGGTATTTTTTTCTAGAAGAGAGAATACTATTGACCAGCAACCCACGAGAGTTTTTGGGAGTAGGGGAGGAGATCAAGCTCTCTTAGCTAATTCATTGCCATTTATTCTATACTTTCATATAGGTTTTGGTTAGAGTAGGATCTTCAGGCTCAGATTTTAAATGTCCTAAAATATATTCATTCCACTGACGGAAAGGCTGACCTGAGATCATTGGTTAGAATCAGTTGCGGTTCTCAGGCCTTGGCCCTACTTCCTGGTCTAGACTATCCATTTCACCAAGGTGCTCAGTAACCTCCTCAAAGCTTAGTTATAGCAGGTAAGGATGGAGGGAAGAAGAGAAACCTTGAAGCATCTCTAGGCAGGTTTAGAGAGCCTGAGGCCGTCACTGAACTATATTCAATGTCTCAGATGGGCACTTGGTGTGTTCCCCATGAGATGCCTTAAATTTATAGAGTCTCCAGCTGAAATTAGGCTTCCTTTTTAAAAACAAAACAAAAACTTTAAGAAAATGCCACTATAGAGCTACTATGTTTACATATTCAACAGATACCAATGTTTTCTTTTCCATGTTTTGTAAGACAAGAAATGTGTAAATGTCATTGGAGTTGTCAAAAGAGAAAGGGTCTTGTCTGTTCCAAAGAGGAATCTACAACAGAGCACTGAAGGGATGGATTGTGAGCTCCTAGAAGCAACTGGCCTCTAGGTCTCCAGGACAAATTGCAATAAACAAAACACATTTTTTTGGATAGAAATTTGATAGGCCTAATAAATCTGGAGTTAGGGAAGGATAGTCTTTTATTGTATCCTGTAGACAAGAGAAAACAATGGATATGAAGCCAGGATCATTAGATGGATTCATGATCAGTTCAGTGGCTATCCTGAAAGGGTGCTGACTTGGATGTATGTCAACTTGGAAGGAGTTTGTGGTATTAAGCCCTGGGGAGTAGCTGTTTTGGAACAACATAGATAGGATAGGAAAGAGTGTAAGAGAGAAAGACAGAAAATCCAGAGGGAGGAAAGGGTAGGAGGGCTAGGTAGCCTCAGGGCTCTGACCATTACCCGGTCCTGTTTAGCATTTATATCAATTTGGAAGATGACAGAGAGAGCATGAGCAACAAACTTGCAGATAATGCCAATCAGGATGAGAACTGGGATGCAACAAGTCCTTGCCAAAAATGAGATAATGGGCTAAATATAACAGGATGAAACATAACTGAGATAAATGCAAGTTTCTACCCATGGGTCCAAAAAAATCAATTGTGCAAATTAAGATGAGAGAGGCGTGACTTAGCCATAGCACTTACCAAACAGATAAAAATCCCAAAAGTCAAAATATTTTAATTGACTGTAAACTCACTGGCAATGAGACCAAATAATCTAATGAGATTTTAGGGTAAAATAAAGAAGTTGGTGGTTTTCCTTTACTCTGAACTATTCAGACCACAGCTGGAAAATCCTGCCCAGCCAGGACCTTATATTTTAAGAAGGGTGCAGACAAACTGGAATGTGTCCAGAGGGATGACCAGGATAGTGAGAACCCTAGTGTCTTCCTCAGGAAGAGGAGACTGGAAGGACATGTGTGCTGACTTCAAATCTTGAAAGGGAATTAGATTTGGGAGAGAGACAAACCTGGGACTGACACAAGAACTTTCTTACAAAATTGTTAAAATAGGCCACCTTGGGAGCAAGTGATGTTCCTATCCACTGGAGGTGCTTTAACCCAGGCTGAGGGCTACCACAGTAGGATGAGACAGAAAGAACCTCCCCCCACCTCCCTCTCTCTCTTTCTCTCTCTCTCTCTCTAATATATATATACATATATATACACACATATATATATATACACACACACATATATATACACATATATGCATGCGTACACACACACACACATACACACACATGTTTTCTTTTATACATTCTTGGAGCAAGTACTATGTACTAAGCCCTGGGGATGCCAAGACATAATACCTTCCATAAATGAGACAGATCAAAATCCAAGCCCAATAAGACATGTACAATCCTAGATATGTAAAAAAATAAGTGCCATAAAAGAGAGAAAGGGAGTTACTAATTCTGCTGCTCAGCGAAGATGAATTCTAACCAGGCAAAGCAGAGGGAAGAGTGTGCTGTGGCATCTGGCTGGGGAAGTTCCTGGGTGTGTGGGGATGGAGTGCAGTCTGGTGGGAGGTGACACTGATGGGAGAGGTAGACTAGGGCTGGATTGTCAAGGACCTTGGGTGTTATGACAAGGAGCTTTCTCTGTCTTCTAGAGTCTAGGAGAGGAAGGGAGGAAACTAGCAGAGACTACTTAAAATAGATATTTTAGACAATGATTCTGTTGACAGAGAAGATGGACCAGACTCAAGGGAAACTGGTGACAAGGAAACTGATTAGATGTTTCCATCTCTGAGAGCCTTGAGTTCATGAGTTGACATTAAATGTGAACTTTTTTCTATAAAAATGCTCATGAGGGAGGTTGGTAACAAGAGGGAAGCTCTATGTTTATGCAGAAAGCAGTTGTTTATCTCACCAATGAGAATGAGCAGAGCAGGTCTGGTTAGATCTGGCTGCGTGATCCCAGGTCATGAAGACTTAGTCCAGACAGGGTCGGAACTGACCAGGAATATTTTCCAAGAAGAGAGCAATACAGAGCTGCTAATCACAGGCCTTCCGAACTGGACAAATAAGTCTGCTTGGACATAATGTGAATTTAGAGAACTAGAGAGAAATTGAGAGAAGGCTTTTCAGCCTCTGAGGCTCTCAAAGACACTAAAAGCTGAGAAAAAGAAAAGCTGCCTCTGACGTCAGAAGCTGGCACTCACAGCCAGGCCTTGGCCATCTCCTATGGAACAAACAGTTTCACAGAGTACCGCACCAGGGAAGGTCACTCTGTGACCACGATGGATCTAAACAGAACAAAGCTTCCCCATAATCATCTCTGAATGAACACAATGACAAGAACATCATCCAAACCACAAAAAATGACCAAACATCCCCCTATCTGGCTAATCGGAGTGACTGCTGATTACAGCTCTAGCCTGGTTACACTGGTCTCATCTTCAAGATAAGACGCATTAAGACACCCAATTAAAGGTTTACCCCATTTCCTGATAGTACACAGTGCAAGTCAAGCCCCATTTCCTCAAACCCTCCCCCAAATCACTGAACACAAATCCAAATCCTTCAACGAGTCCTTTCTAACGCCCCTTCTGAGGTGGCTCCTGGTTTACCTGGCACATGTTCTCTTTCATTACATTATGTGAATAAACCCATTTGTTTCTGGTGGTCTTTGACTGGAGGGCACCGACACACCATTACATTGTATTTTATGCCTAGCTTTCTTCTCAGGGGCTCTAAGTATCCCTGAGGTTTTCAGGTAGATATCATACACCACCAGGAATGGTGGGCTAGTACGTGTTCTGTTTTACACACAAGACCTGGGCTGTCTGCTCTGTCACCTGATGCTTTCCAACAACCAGTTCAAATAGCCGCAGCCTCTTGAAGATTCCCGGTATCTCTTCCTTAAAAGGATTCATCCTCTGAGACCCTACTAAACGTGGTACTAACCTCTTTTGGCAAATATTCAGTATTGTAAGCACTTGTAAGCACTCCCCGTAGATTATAAACTTACTGAGGGCGAGTACTCCGTCTTTTTCACCTTTCTGTCCTCAATGTCCACCACAGTAGCATATAGAAAGTGTTCAGCAAAAGTTCATTAAATGAACAAATGATCAAATGAACAAATGAAATGATAGACTTTGAAGGAACCTAAACAGTCATCCAGCCCACGGTTCTCAAACTCAGATATCTAGTGGGGCTCAGCAGGTGATCGACAGGGAGGGGCCTGCGGCCACCTGGACAGCATCCGCCCCATCAGGCCCAGTGAGCTGTTGCCAGGAAGGAATGCAGGTTCACTGTTGTAGGGATTTTCTGATTTTTAAACAAAGGACAGATTATATCTCAATTTTTTAATGTTTCAAAGCACCATGTGGGCCTAATAGATCTGTGGACCAAATTTAGTTTCTTGGCTGCCAATTTGTGACCTCTGATCTTGGCCAACTACTAATTTTACATATAAGGACACTGTGGCCCAGAGAGATTGGGGACATGCCTGAGGTCACCCAGTCATCAGGGGCAGAACAGACTCAAACCCAGGTTTTAAGTATCACAATCCAAATGAGTACCAACTGATCATCTTCTGGAAGTGGACACTCAGAGCTTATACTCCTTTTCAAGCCAAACTGCAGGTATTTGAGGTGAGGGAAAACATGAGTAAAAATCTTAGAGATGGGATCTAGACTGCTGATGGTTCCGTAGCAAATTTAATTATATATTTTTAAAATTTACGGTTTGTTTTATCAATGTGGTACATGCGACTGTATAAAATGTCCAATTGTACAACAAAGCTTATAATGACAACTAGCAGTCCCCAGCCCCATACTTCACCTCCTCGATGCTGTTCCCCAGAGGCAGCTACTTCCACTCTTGTAGCTGATGACATGTCTTGCTGAAAAGTCTTTTTAAAGTCTTGATTCTCCAGTTTCAATCTGAAAACATATGCCCTCCTAGGATATTTTCTTGTATCGTTTGTTTGATAATTTTCTTTTCATTTTTCTCTTTTATCAACTTCTAGAATTCTTATTGGTTGGTTGTTCTAATTTTCTTTTCTTTCTTATCTTCCATCTCTTTTATCTATTTTCTTGGCGGTTTCTTCAACTTTGTGTTACAGCCCTTCTATTGTATCTTTTCCTTCTGCTCTTATACGTGTAAACTCCCAGCATTTTTTCTCATTCTCTGAACATTCTCTTTTTAATGTCCTCCTGTTCTTGTTTCGTGGCTTCAGCATTGTCTCATATCTCCTAATAATTATAGTTTGTTTGTTTGTTTGTTTGCTTTAAGTTGCTTATGCTCTGGTCTGTTTTTTCTGAGTCCCTTTTTGCCCCAGTGTGTTTATTTCAAGCTCTGCTTGTTCCACTAGCAGCTTTCCTCAAGTGTCTAGTGGGCTTTAAAAGGGAGGCACTAAAATAAATACATACATACATACATACATACATAAGCAAGGAAAGCACTAAGATGATAAGTGCTGTGTGCAAGGTGGGGCTTTTTGACTGGTCTGCTTTACTGTCCAACAATCAGGCTGGGACCCAGCTACTGTTCATAGGGGATCCCTGTGGTCAATGTCCTCAGGCAATTTTCTGAGAGAAGAATCCTCCAGGTTCCTCCTGAATGGAAAAAAAGGTGGCTCCCAGTGTTTTGAGAGCCAACTAGAAGTACAGGGGAAGAGAGTTTGGAAACTCACCATTCAGTATGTAGACTTTCACTTCATTCCCGTTTCTAACATTCTGCCTCATCTCTACCCCAACTGATGTCCCCAAATCCTTTCCGATTCAACACCTCCAAAGGGAAAATCTCTAATCTACTTCTAGGGAGGTGGGGCTTGGGGAGATTCCTTTATCTCTAGAAGGCTCCCCGACTCCTCTGCTTCCTGTTTGCAGTCCCTCGCAACACGACCACTGTAGAGGTGCCTGAGCTTCTCCAGGCTTCTGTGGCACGAGCTGCCTTGCTTCTTACTGATTTCCCCACTGTAGGCTAAAGTGTCAGCTTTTTGGGAGTCTGCAAAGTCAGTTACTGCTTGTACTTCTGCATTCTAGCTTCCAAAATTTTGTTTGCCTTTCCCCTCTGCCACCACCTCTTCTCTGGCTTTCTGCCTCCTTGGTTGGTGCCTTCTTTCTTCATTTTTAAGGGTCTTCAATGGAGAGCCAAGACCAATACATATGTTTGATCCACCATATGTCACTGGAGTTTCCCTAGGAAATTTAGACTTGCTCTTTCATACCTGTCAGGCTGACGCCCATCCTGGCTAGGCAGAAACATGGACAGGGGTCGATCTGGCCCATTCCCTGCTCTTAACAAACAGTCTTACTGATGTGCCCACAAACACAAAAATGTCCTTTGGCTCCTCTTGTTTGACATCATTCGTATGGAGAGCTATCCATTCTACCTGTGATGGGCATACTCCTATCCTGAACAAGTGATGCTCTAATACTTACTATATTTCCCAATTTTATGAAAAGGCTCATGTGTCAACAGTTTGAATGTTTTAAACCTAACCCTCTTTTAGTTTGGTGCCCATTCATAGCTGAACAGCACCGTTGTAATCTGTGCAATTACATTTATATGAGCATAATGTTACTTTGCATTGGATTATAAGGGAGTCCTTTAACATTCTGTATGAAGTCAGTGTCTGTTACTGTCAATAATAACAACTGTATGGTATGTGCCACCAGAGTTGGCCCATGATAAAGAAGCCATGTTACTGACAATTACTACAGTGGGGATGGTGACACAGCAGTGGAGATGCGGATATGATGACAGTGATCAGGGTGACAGGACTAAGCAGCAGTTTGAGAGTTTTTAAAATTTAATTAAGTTCCCTTTGTTTCCTTATTATTCTTTGGCTCCTTATTACACAACCTATGACATCTGGGATACGCCACCACAAATAAAGCGATGTCCACCACTCTGGGTGCCCACCTGTGGTCCTATCCATAGCCCCACGAGTTCTTACAGAGTCATACGTTCCGAAGAGAACACAGCTGTTTTTCGTGGTGGTGCCTCCACTCTACAGAAGGACCAGGTTTTACTCATGTGACTGAAAGTGGCAATTATACAACTACAATCATGCCTACGTATCAATTAATTACTGTCTACATTCCAAGGCAAGGCACTGGGGGTTCTGGGGGACACAAAAGGAATGACGGATTTTTATTTTCCAAGAATTTATCAACAGTACTAAGCACTGTAGGGTGAGCTTCCAATGGACACGACTGGTTTAAAAGAGGGAGAATTAAGAATGGGAAGCAATGGCTGGATTGGGGCGATCTTACTGCATTTTGTATCTCAGTCACAGGCAGGGTTTATTACGTGGCAGTTATTTGCCTGCTACATGGCTGTCTTTTTCATTGAAGGCATGGGGCCCGGTCTATTCCTCTTTGTCCTCCCAGCAATTTTCACAGTGCTTGGCACATTCAATAAATGTTTATTGAGTAAGTGAATGAATTAATTCATGGAGGGGTGAGGATTAGGCTGGATCTCTAGTGACATGTAGGAAATACAGAGGCAAGTGAAGGGAGGAGAGCGTTCCCGGTACAGGAAAACATGGTTGAAGTATATAGTGAGTGTTCCAAAGCAAACCTGCTGGAATACAGGGCTCCATAGGTAAGCAGTGAAAAATAAGTGTGCACAGGGAGGCTGGGGTCAGACTGTTGAAATCCAGTTTACAGAGTTTGGACTTTATCTGTTAGTAACAGGTGAGCTGTTAAAATATTTCGTATAGGAGAGGGATTAATGAGAATAGGATGTTAGGAATATTAACTTGTCAGCCCCAAACTGAATGAACTGGTTGGGGAAGAAACGGGAGCCAGAGAGGCTACTGCAATAGTTCAAGTGAGAAATACTGACGGCCTGGAGAGAGTGGTTGGTAGCAGGAAAGGAGAGGAAGAAATAGATGCAGTGAAAGAAAACATATAAGAATAACTATTAAAATCAAAATTCTAAAAGAGTCTGTGGATAAACCAGGTTAGGAGTATTTATTTCACCACTTTTTAGTAGCTTTTATAGTATGAATATTTGTTCTAAGCACACATTTGACTGAAAATTAAATGTGAGGGCGAGCTGGTAGATGAATGCTTTGATCCAACATGTTCTGGGTAAGGGACCAAGAGCCTGATTCCCACGGTGGGATTGCTATAGTCTTGCTCCCTTCAGCCTCTCCTCCCCTGCCTGAGAGCGAACCTACAAACTGCGAGCAACTTGACTTTCTCCAGGGAACCAAGGACCACACTTCATCATGGGATGGGGACTGGACATAGGGAGCAGCCATATCCTGCCGTTTCATAAACCACTGAATCCTCTTCTTTGCGGATTTAATTTCCAAGATCTAATACTTGAAAAACAATGATATTTTCAGCCCTAAACCCTACAAATTGATCCTAAACTGTGCAGAATGAGAGCAAGGAGTATTTCCTGGGGAGGGTGCTGGGGAAGGGAAGGGAACAGAAAAAACTGGTTTTGATCTGAAGGACCTTGAGATCTTTTTTTTTCAATTCTAATTTTCATAAACATTTTTACTGTGGAGGCTTAGGTCATGTGGGCAGCAAAATGATTAGCATTCTAGACTCTAGCCGTCCTGAGCAAGCTTTGGCAGTGGGGACACTGTCATATTTATAACAAGCATGGCCACTTATAAAGACATATTCACATTTTAAAAAAAGACATAAGTATAACACTGACATCTTAATACTGGCACCAAAATCTTCTTTGATTAATTTTCTTTTTAAAAATAAACCCACAAAACAGTGCAAATATTAATGGTGTGTCTTGGGCCTAAATTTGACTCAGATCCTTCGTCTCCAATTTGATAGTCTTTTGTGTTCCTTACTCACACTAATGATTGAGGTATTCTTAAATTTCAGCACCTAAGTGGTGCTTCACAACCTCTTGAACAAGTTAAATACATAATATCTAGAATCCCCAAACTTAACACAATACATTGTTAAATAAAAAGGGAACGATCAGTTATCCTTTGTATTTGAAGATGACTCCACTCATGGTGATCACCGATCCTGCATGCAAACGGAAAG
Source organism: Miniopterus schreibersii (assembly GCF_964146895.1). NCBI lineage: Eukaryota > Metazoa > Chordata > Mammalia > Chiroptera > Miniopteridae > Miniopterus > Miniopterus schreibersii. The sequence continues at coordinate 64,732,231 of NC_138103.1, forward strand.
GAAATGCAAGTGGCTTGCTCCTTTCCACACTGTTATCAAAGGAGGTCTGGGCTAACCTTCAACCCTGTCTCCAAGATCCTTCTTTACATTTTTAGCTTAATAATAACACAGCAATACTATGACTGATGATGATGATGGTAACAATAATACAACATAGGAGACTTAATAAGGAATATTCTTGTTAATCTTTTATCAAAACCCTGTGAGGTGAGCAAGGATATTATTAGCCCTATTTTCTGATCATTGGACACCAAGGTCATCTGTTTTCAAGAATACTTTAATTGAAATTGGCCTATTTAACTCCTCTTAAATATTAGTAGAATAATATTTTTGCATTGTTCCAATTTGATTTTAAGTAGCTAATTGGTTTGTTTCCACCTCCAAATGATACCTTACAGTCCATGAAAAACCCAAACACAGCTCCCATTTTCCTATTCGTTTTTTTTATATGGATTTTTAATGGTGATTTTATTCCGAACCCTGAACAAACATAAATACTGCATTGAAGGAAGATGAATTTATTTTGACCTTTACTGAAAATGCACTGTGAAACAAAGCACTTAAGCGTTTATAGCCTGTTCGACACTCACATTACCCACTTCCATGGAGATAAGAAAGTCCTTCCCAGCAAAAGTAATGTTGGAAAGTAGAGCAGTTTTACAGAGCACTTAACTGCAAACTAGATTTCGTGTTCTCCACTATGAGTCTGTTTGGGGCAGCTTTATGCATCCAAGATCTATAGAAATTAAGGGAGTATCTAAACTGTTACATTCAAGAAACATAAAGGATGACATTTTTTATGGTTTTGATGAAAATGTAGGATATTTGCATTATTTATTACAAAGGAGATGGAGTGACTGGGGGTTCTAAGTCTCTTTTAAAATGGTGTCTCCTAATTCCTTCCTGCAAAAAAAAAAAAATTTTTTTAATGGTGGCATTGTTTTAGTAATTTTTGGTTAAAAGTGGGTTTCAATTCTACTTATAATTACTGACATACCCTATACCCCAGAAGAAAACGTCCTCTCTTTGCATTAAAAGAAATGACTATTTTTGTGCATTTTTCTTTCCGCCATGATCTTTTTCCTTTAGTCATAAGCCTCTGACTGCAGAATTATTTCCTCCATCCAGATTCTTGTGTCAGAGAGTTGAGATGTTAAACCACAGCAACCATGAAACTTTAAAATCCCTGATGCATGATGAATGGGTGCTGGGCAAAGCAGCTTAAAATCTATGCTTTTGCTTCTCTTTAAACACTTTAAATTGACAGCGCCATAGATCAAACATTTTTACTGAGAGGAGAAGCTTTGGCAATTTAACTTAAACAAGTGCACAGTTACCATCATCTCAAGACCTCACCCCTCCGCAATTACCCCTTCCACCTAGCGGATTGAGTCCATTTCTCACTGAGAGCGAGCGTGCGTGCGCGTGTGTGCGCGTGAGCGCAGTTACAGTGCAAGGCGGCTGCTCGGGCCCAGGCAGGGCGAACGCGCCGTAACCTCCCCCACCGACCCCAAGCCCCGTCCCGCAGCTCCCCGAGAGCCGGGGGCCTACCTGGGGCTGGGCCGGGCCCTGCGGAGCATGCGCTACGGTCGCGTGGGGGCCGGGGCACCGCAGCCGGCCCTGCCCCTCGCGGCCCTGCCCCCTCCCCTCCCCCTCCTCCCCTCCCCTCCCCTCCCCTCCCCCTCCCCTCCCCCTCCCCTCCCCCGCCGCCCCTCCCCCTCCCGGGGCCGCGGAGTTGGCGCGCTGCCCACTCAGGCGTTGCGCGCCGGCTCCTCAGGGATCAGCAGGCAAAGTCACAGTCTGCACAAACAGAGCTTTCAAATTCATAAAATTCATAGGATTTTTCACAAATGAATGAACACAATTTTCTACCAATTTCCTCATTATGCAAATATGCAAAATATCAAATTTAGGCCAATTAGGGTCCTCCACAGTCCCAAATTCACCCGTTTAAGCCATAATTGCAGAAACTATCAAATAATTACGGTCGCTAATTGGAAATATTTGTGACAGATACAACAAATTCTTGCACAAATTACATTTCATTCGAGGAACCACTGCGCGCCGCTGAAATTTTATCGAAGTCTAATTTAACTTACATAATGAGTTGAATTGAGTACTTGTTATCAAATTTGAGCAATTCATAGCCCCGTAATGTGGAATGATCAAATAAATTAAAAGGGAATTTATTCAATATTTTGTTGTGATCCTTTTCTCGGAACCATTGCTATTTTGTAGGGAATTTCCTCCCCGCGGCCGGGGCGGGAGCCTGGTGTCACGCAAGCCCCGGCTGCGCCCGCGGGGAGGCGGCGGCGCGCGGGAGGGGAGCCGGGGCCGGCCGGCCGCACCCCCGCGCCGCGGGAGCCGGGCCGGCCGGGCGGCGCGTCCACTGCGCGGCCGGCGCGGAGCCGTCGGAGGCCCGCGCGCCTCGCCTTTGTTCGCCTCAGTGGGGCGAGGGGTCAGCGAGTACTTCCGGGGGAAGCGCGGGGCGTCCTAGGAACGACCTGGTTTCTGGAAGTGTGAACATGCACGCGCAGCCTTCCACACCCGGCCTACTCGCGTGCACAAGCACAGCGCACGCGGACGGACACACACGACAGCAGCGCGCACGTGCACGCTCACACCGTCCCCGCACTCGCCACATACATACTTGACGCTGGTGCGCACGCCGCACACAGGCGCGCACACTCTCTCCTGCACGCCCACCACGCAGGCACACTGCTGGGTACGCGCGCGCGCCCCCGGGGCCGCCCCCGGCACGCGCCGGCCCGAGCGAGCCTCGCGCGCCCCGGGGGTGGGACACCCACCCCGCCGCGGGGGAGCAGAGGCGCGCTCCCTCCCAGCCCCTTTCCCGCCCCCTGCCCGGGTTAACCGCTGCGTGGGGTCCCGCGAGGGGGCGCGTGCACCGTGCCCCGCGGGCAGTCGCGTACACGCGCGTACACACATCCACACTCCGGATGGGGGAACTCGTGCCTGTGCTCCCCGGCCTTTGTGTGTGTCCTCGGGATGGGTAAAACCTGGGGCAATTTCATGTCAGTCTAACCCAAAGTCTCCCTGGCACACGACCCCACTGGAGCCCTCTGCGTCCGTGCCCCACGCGTGGGCACACACGGGTCGCTGGGATCCCCTCTCCCGAAGGTCAGCCTCGCGGACAGGGCATTCGTTTTCCCTTAGCAGGGCCGCGCGCACACACTCACTAGCACATTTTTTTCCAACTGCCTTGTGGCCTCGTTGGCGGATTATAAATGTCTCCTTCTCCCTGTGATTTGTTTAATCCGTGGAAATGGTGCTGGTCCTATGTAAACAAGCCAAGTGCGGAATGAAGGCAGTCACCCATGCGTGGCAAGCCTGCCTATTTGTCAGAAAACCTTCATAAATACTGAGCCGGGGCTGGGCGAGGATGTGATGTCTCCATTTTTGCCAGGAAAGGGCACGAGGAAGACAAAGCGAGGCCCGGCAGCGTGTAACCTTTAAGGGACGGATAGTCTCGGAGCCCGGAGGCCGGGGATGCGCCCGGCCGGTGCAGCTCGGGCGGTGACCGATGTGCGCCGGCCGCGGGCCAGCGGCCGCGGGGCGGGAGGAAACCAGGTCCCCGTGTGTCTGCCCCGCAGCGCGCAGGTCTGCACCGCATACCCTGAGGCTGGGCGGGCAGGATGGAGGCGCTGCTGGCCGGATGGAGTCGCCCCTTTAGGATCGACTCCCAGTCTCTTGCATGTCTCCGGGCGCAACCACCCCTCCTTGTAAACCTTTCTGAATATTTCACTTCCAAATTTACGTCGCTTGATTCAAAACAGTACCCGGGGCAGGTATCACGGGGCAGAGCTGCAGACCCATCAGTTTGTCAAAGCACCCAGCAGGTGGCCTGACCAAACTCTGTCCAGTCTGGGCGCCTGGCCCTGCTCCCAAACCTTCCCTCCATGCCTTCCTTCCTTCCTTCCTTCCTTCCTTCCTTCCTTCCTTCCTTCCTTCCTTCCTTCCTTCCTTCCTTCCTTCCTTCCTTTTTTCCTTCCTCTTTCTTTTTAAAAAAAGAACAATGCATATGTGGCTAATTAAACACTCCTAACAAAAGCAGTAATTACTGCCTGTAATTATCATGGTCCTTATTTAGAAAAAATGTGAGAAAATGTCGAGTATTAAAACATGAAAGCAGCTATTAATCAAACCTTTACACCTTCTTTAACTCAGGCGTAATGGTGGGTATTATCATAAATCTACTCTGATAGTAACACAAGAATAATGAGTTCAGTAATGATAGCGATGATGATCATAATGATTTTAACCAACAAAGAATGGTGTAGATTTATTGCTAATAATGTGGTACAGGAACCTCTTTCATTAAAATTACCTATGTGTGTTCTCCTCGCTGTGGTAACCTGAGTGTGTGTGTATGTGTTGCCACCTTCCCCTGTGGCTAAAGATCAAAGCTGATTGTTTATGGGGCATGACTTCCCTCTGGAAAGCCTTCATCTGAGCCCCTATGTGGTTTCAAGTTCCTCCCTTCTTCCTTTGAAGAATCTAGAACACTCCCCAGAGACTTGTTAACTGGGTGGTACCCACTTCCAAAGAGAGGGCTGGGATGGTCTGAGGTGGACGTGGAGACCCTAAGGCCTGGGAAGAAAGAATATTTTCTGGGGCAGGCCGAAGGCCCCTTCTCCATCCTGCCAAGCTCCTCACTCCAGCACACTCTCCAGAAAAGGTCACTGCTGGGGGAGCGGAGGATGGCCTTGGGCAAGGGCAGACCCTCCAGGTCAGTCTCAGCAGAGGGGCCTGATTGGTGAGGTGCTTTGCCTGACACAGTGGAAAGGGAGGGAGATGGATGTTCTACTCCTTAAGACTTGAGCAGCTTTAAAACTTGCCTTTGCTAATAAAGCATTGCAAAGGGCCTGGACTTCAGGAGGCTACAGAAATTGTGAAGGGAAAGAGGGCTTAGAGACCCTTAGCCTTTCAGAAGGACAAACGCCTCAGGGACTAGCCAGGTAGAAAATACAACAAACATAGGGAATGTTCAGGTCACCTGACCATGTCCTTGTTTTTTAATGAAATTAACTTGGCACTTGTACTTTGCAAATGTTCTCAAAATTCTCAGTGGAGACCCATGTTTTAATGTAAACTATAGTATTAAATGTGTAGTTGAAAAAAAGACCAAAAAAAAAGACTTTGCTCTTTGGACATATTGCTCCATTTCAGTGAAGGGTAAACCTTCAGGAGTTCAAACTCTAAAACCTAATTTTGCCCCCTAATTTTCAGCCCTAAGCTAATTTTCCAAAGCGAACCCTGAAGTCCGTGAAAGTTTATAAAAAGGAGGCTCTAAGAGCTTGAACTCCCAGAGACCAGTCTAAAAATATAACTACCCTTCCTAAAGTAGCTAACCAGGGAAAAAAGAAATGCAACTTCTCTCAAAACCTGTAGACATACTTAGTGGTTTTCATCTACTAACCTGATCATGTTTTCCTCATGCCAGCCTTTTCAATTAACTGTAAAATTCTGACAGTTATGGAGTATGGAATGTAGTAGTGACATAATTAGAACTTATACATAATAAATAATAGGTCTGCGGTATTTTAACCGCCACTACCAGTTATGAGACCAGTGTGTGGGCCAATTAACAACAGGGGCTTTTTTTAAACTAAGGCACTATAAACACGCTGGTTTTAAATGTCCTAATTAGTAACTTGCTCATTAATTAACTTTCTGATTAATTGTGTAGCAATCTAATTTGTAGATGAGCCACTTAAAGAGTGATACCTTGTAATTCTTTCTTCTGTCTTTAAAATTCCCCCGTAAAATGTGATTTTGTATCCAGCTGGCCTCTTAGTTGTAGAAATTTTCTGCTTAGATGCTGTGAGTTTAGACTAAAACTAAATTTCACTTAATATTTCCATGTCTGGACTGGACAGGCTGGCTGAAGGCAGAGGGTTGGGTGGCAGGGTGGGGGGTAGGCGGCCTGCTGAGGCAGAGGACTGCAAATAATAGAAGTGAATAAAGGCCTAAATGACTCTATACATTTGAGCTTGAAAATATTTCCCCCTTTTTGTAAAGAAGAGAGAAAGCATTTATGCGTGACTTTCATTATAAAAAATTCTCAAATCCAAAAACCATTTTAGGGGAAAATAATTTTTAAAGAAAACTTATTGTGGCCTCCACACCCCTATCATGGACTAGCCCAGGGGATAATTTAATGCAGTGGACAAAGGGCTAATGGCCGGTTTCAATAAAGGCCGCCTTGCACTGGAACATCCTGGGGCTGTTCTATTAGCATCAGAAAGGGCTGGGGTCCTGCTTCCACCAGAGCTATTGTTGCCCGGGTGTGTCGCCGGTCCCATCCTGCAGAAAGCCTTTAGCCCTGATGGCAGATGATTCTCTAAGTGAATAGAGATGAAGGCAGGGATATTAAGTGACTCTATAAAACATCCCGGACACAATTGTGTGATTGATGGAGGACAAGGTGGGAACAGCAGGACACAGGATCCTGGGAGAAGCAGCCTTGTCAATGCGAGAAACCCATCTCTGGAAACAGCTTCTCCTGCAGGAGTTTGCAGTCTATTTGTATGAGTAATCAGCTGGGCCCCCTCTCTGTCAGCCCTGTTTACTCACTGATTTTCTCAACAAGACAACCATTGACACTGGATGGATGGGGCTAATCTGGCGCAGAACTGGCGGCTTCGCAGAGGCTACAGGTCGAAAATAGAGCGCGGTGCCAGCTTCACCTCGCCTAATCTAGCGGCTAATATTTATTAGAGGCAATTTATACCGCTGCTCTCTCAAAGAGCAAGGAAGGCCCGGGTGCAATTAATAACATGGGCAATAACCACAGACAAACAAATAAATAAGGGTTTGTGAACTGTTTGGTTGGTTTTAGGAGGGGATGGGAGGGGGAAGGTTGGGTTTGCCACCTGGAGCTGGAGAAAGGAAGTAAAGGTAGCCCTGAAGCCCCTGAAGAGGGCCTTTCTCCTTGGCCCCTCATCCAATCTCGGAGCTACAACCCGGCTGCAAAATGGCTTGGGGACCCGCGCAAATGCATGTAATTCAACTTGCATCTAACAGAATCTAAAAAGACACCTGCCCTCGGAGGCAGAGGTGCATGCGCAGACTCCTGTTGTATATATCCAGTTTATGTGCATCCCCACCCCGGGCGGAGGAAACACAGGTCGCACTCCCAGCGTTGCACTCAGCAGCCAAGCCCTGCAGCCTCGGAGAAGAGTGGCCGGTGGCTCCCCGGGACCTAGGAGCTGGGGCGGTGGGGAGGAGCAGATGGAGCACTAGGCAGAGGGACTGGGGAGGTCTCCGCGCCTTCAGACCCCTCCCTCTGAAATCGATGCCCTAACTGGTAGAAATGTTACCAGTTGTTGAGTTTGCAGTGTTTGGACGTTTAACATGATTTTGTCGAGCCAGACTGGGGAGGCACAGAAAGACAAAAGTGTGTGCGCTCCAGGGCGCGTCAGGAGGCTGGAGCCCTGGAAGGTGCCTAATCGGCGAAAGGTGCGCGTTGCAGAGAGCTGGCGGGAAGCGGCATTGTTCCCAGCCGAGCGCGGCTGCGGCGGGGGCCCCGCACCCGCGCTGACCTCGCCGCGAGGAAGGGAGCCCTTTGCCCTCGAGCCTCGGTCTCCCCACTCGCCCTCCCCGAGCCCTTCCGGGCCGGCGGGCGCCCGCGCCTTGCTAATTGCTCGGCTCCCTGCATGCACACACCTCCACTAATTTTACATTTCTCATTCCGCGGGCAGCTGGAAAGCGGCTCAGGGAATACGGCTCCTTCTCTTAGCTACCGAGCGAGTCCAGTGAGCGGTGGCCATGCAGGCCTCCCCGGTCGGGGGTTTTGGTAAATTAGCAGCTTGGCTGTATAATCAGGCGTTCGCCATTGAGGCCACGGTGCCGTATTCGTTAACCAGGTGAGATTTCATCATCTAATGGTTTGGGAGGTGTGACCGAGCTGCTAAGTTAGCAATTAAACTTCACAAATATCATTCGATTGCATTAAAATATTTTTTGCAAGCCTGAGCCAGGTTACCCCCAAGCATTAAAAAAAACAACACAAAACGAAAAACCTGTTTCCAAAATGCATACACTAAGGGAAATGCTTTTTTTTTTTTTTTCGTGAAACATGTGAAATAACATGGTTTGGTATCTAAACCCAGTATTTTAATTGTTATCCTATATAATCCGGTCCTTGTGGTTATGGTTCTAGGTGTGTAGCCGAGGGAGTATGTCTGACCAGCCAGCTCCTCCCAAGGCAGGGAGGACTGTGTAAAAATATACCATATTAGATAATATCTAATCTAGAACTGAAAAACCTGGAAAATGCTTGAGATTTGACTCTTTGGGCCTATTGTTTAGATTTATTATTGTATTAAGAGTTGGAATCAAAGAGAAAAGGGCCAACACTCAGGTAAAAGGTTATGTGAAGCCTGTGACACGGCCAGGGAGAGCCAGCCCCGGGGCCTGGGCCCGGAGCCCTGCACCTCCACCTTGAACTTGAAAGTGTAGCCTATCAGCTGTGGCTGGTCCCTGGTACTCTGGTGTGTTAGGAATCCTAGTTAGATTTCCTTACTGAAAACAAGTAAGCTTTCCCTTTACGGCGAGAACTCCCTGTCTATAGATATGTGGGGTAAACATGTGGTGCCTGTAATAGAGAGACAGACAGTGCAAGACCTTGTAGATTTTTCTGTGTTAAATGCCTAAATGGAAACATAACGGAAAAAATTATTAGCTTTATCTGCCGACACCGGGATGCAGGTTAAAGTATTTTTCATTTAATTTGATAGTGGATGAAGCACTTAAGGCACCTGATGATTTATTGATCAAATAGAAATCAGGCGCCAGACAACAGCTCCTTGTTTAACCCACATTCGCACGATTAAAAGCCAAGTGAACTTCTTTCTTTTTATTTTTTTAAAACAATTTGCTCAGTAAGTTTTATGTAATATAAAGAATAAAGAGAGAGCCGTTCTTCCAACCTATAAATCTCTCCTTCGGCGAATATGAATGACCACGGGGCACGTGAACCTCCACTGAACTGTAAACACTGTTTTAATGGACAGTAATGGCCCTATGATTTTTAGCTATTGTTCCAAAATGACTACCATGTTTATTGCCGTCATTAAAAATGAATTAAAGAGTTATGAAACTCCTCAATAATGAGAACCACGGCCGTTTATAAGCGGTGGCTCTCCTCTCCCCAGCGCACTCGAAGGTTCAGCCGCTCCGGGTCGCCCGGGCGGCGGGACGCCCACCCGCGCGGCGGTTTTGGGGGGAGGGAGGGAGCAGAACCCCTGTCTGGGAGGGACAGGCGAGGGCCTGCGGGCCCGGAGGAGGTGACGTGCAGGGGGGGACCGCGTCGGGGAGGGAGGTCCGGACGCCCCGCCAACCTCCCCGCCCCCCGCCAAGGGGCGCGCGCGGGTGGAGGCGGGCCCGGGGCCCGGGAGCAGGGTGCCTGCGCCCTGGAGCCTGGGCGAGTAGAGGGAGGCGTCGGGGGAAAGGCTGGGGCGAAGGGATGGGGGGGCAGCGGGGGCGCCCGCGCGGCCCGGGCCCGGGAAGTGCTGGGCCATTTCCTACCGCCCCCGCCCCGCCGGCCCCTCGCGGTCCCGGCCTCGCCGGAAAACCGCTCGGCAAAGTTGCGCGCAGCCGGCGCGCTGTTCTCCGAGGGGTCCCTGGCTGGAGCCCGCACGTTTCTCTTTGCATTAGCAAAGCCCAAAGTCATCCAGTTTGCGCTAATCACCACAATTAGTCCTGAATTATCACCGGACTCTGACAGACGTTCCTTGTAACTCTCTTTTATTTCCAACAGCCCTAATCAGCCGCTCTCATTACAAACGCTGATTAAACTGCAAATTATCCAGCAGCGGCCCTGTTCCCGTCTACCAGCAGCTCGTTCAATATCAATTAGGGCCGAGCGGCAAAGCCGGCAGCCTCCGAGAGCTTCCAACTGCCTGATAGTGGCACTTATTAGTTTGGAAAACTAGGAAAGTACTAATAATCAACAGCCAAGGGGAAAGAAGAGGCGCCCACACAAAAGGCGGGGGCGCGGCCGGGGCGGCGAGGAGCCGCAGGTGCGACCCCAGCCCTGCGCCCAGGGGCGGGCCCAGCCCAGCCCCCCACCCAGGGCCCCAATTCCCGGCCCGGCGCGGCTGTGCGGGGCGCCCACCGCGTCGCCGAGGCTTTGTCTTAGGCTCCGTGCGACGTTTTTGCGAGTAATGCGTGGTGCCGGGCGTTCAAAGCCCAGCCAGCTTCCAGGCCGCCTTACCCGGCGCTCCAAAATCCGTTTCCAACGCGCTGTTACGTCTGATGCTAAAAAACATTGACCTCGTCCGGTAAAATAAATGGGAGCTGATGACAGTTTATTTTATTTACCTATTCTGTCAAATTAGATTTCCACGGCGGAGCGCTGCTCACCCTGGCGGCCGGAACGCAGCCCCCCAGCTCCAGCTCCACCCCAGGGGGCTGGGGCGCGCACCAAAGCGGCCTCTTTCTCCCGGCCCCTCCCCCCCAGCCCCGTCTCCCCATCTCTCCCTCCCCTTCACCCCCACGCCCCCGCTCTTTCCTGGGACAGTGGCTGCGGGCGGGAGAAACTAATCTACCCCTCCAAGGAAACTCGGGTTTCCCAGAGGGTTCAACTGGGACGAAGGAGCAGCTGGAGAAAGGCCCTGGTGGGTTTTAAGACGCTGGGACCCTTCAGTCCCGGCCGCTACCCCTTCTGGCCCCCCTCGATCCCCCAGCAGGGGCGAGCTCCCTGCCCGCTGTTCTTTCACTTGATGGACTTGTTTCCCACTTCCCGAGATTAAAAACTGAGGGGGACCCTAACTCACCAAAGCTGGGAAAGGGAGTTAATAGGCTGTTCGTGTCTATCTAGGGTTAGACAAGGCATGCGTTTGAGGATTTATGCATCATTAATACTGTGTGTTTATTTGTTTTCAAAAAAAAAATCCCTTTCCTGATGGGCCTGAAACCCTCTGAGAACTCAGGTAAGGAGTGAATTATTAGAGAGTGGTTAATATGGCTTAATGAAGTCTGAAGTGTAAGTGTGTGTTCCTTTCCTAAAGCTTGGGGCAAATACTTATAATTACATCTTCTTAGACTTGGAAGACAGGAAAGGGCTCCTGCTCCTGGAGAGCTGGCCTGCTCGCTTCTCTCCGGGTGGAAAAACCACGTGGCTGACTTGCTTTCTCTTTGCAGTGACAGCCAGGAAGCTCAGAGCCAGATGCCAGGCTCAGTGCCAGACCATCTTTGTCACAGAATTACTCCCTCTCATTCTCTAACCCTGTATTTCTCCTGCTTTATCATGGAAATAAGTGGGATAGAAACAAATGTCTCCTGAGTGTTTACTACTCTATCTTTACACCACCAGAACTACTCTGAGAAATGTAGCACTTTGGTAATTGAATATACACTGGGCTTCTAGGAAAAAGAACCTTTGTAAAATATTTATTTGCCTCTGTTTCTGGCAATTATGGGCCTTATGGAAGGAACTCCTTTGATTCAAAGAATGTTTCTGCTCTCTCTCATCAGTCTGTCTGCAACCACAGCCCTAAGCTAGGACTTCGACGTCTCATGCCCAAATGTCTGAAGAAGAATCCTAAGCAAGTCCCCGCAAAACTCCCAGGGCAACCTCCTGAAACCACTCTGGCTCAAAGAGCATTTTCTCCTCTGAATTATTTCACATATTTTGTTTACATTTCTTGAAACTTTAGAGTATCTGTTCTCATACTAATTTTCATCTGCTATTACATGCTTTTAAGTGATCTCAAGCTTTTCCTATTTAAAGATGCCACAGGGGTTGGCCAAAGTAGGTTTACAGTCATAATACAAATAAATAATGCAATAATTAATAAATAACAATACAAGAAAAAACTGTGTTTCATGGATTCACAAACTATAAACCTACTTTTGCCCACCCCTGTATTATAAGTACTTACTATGTGTCAGGCACTTGTTCAGTTCTTCACATTATCTCATTTGATCCCTAAGCAACCCTCTGATGTGGGCACCATTATCATTACTGTCACAGATAAAGCTTATAAAGTAACAGCTCAAAGAAGCATGGATTCTGCCTTTCCTGAGCATTTGGCCTCTCCAATCTTTGAGAAAGGAGCCATGCTTTCTGTCTTGTTTTCTATTGCATATAGTAAGAATTAAAGGAAAACACATGTGGAGTGCCTGATTTTTAACATCTATAGAGCCCCTTCCCCAACCATACACACATATACTTGTGAAGCGCATGACTCCAATTAATGACATTATCGCTCCAAAATCCCAGTGATTGTACCCCCCAGATTATCCATCTTCCCACTGGAAGGGGGCAACATTTCTTCTTTCTTCTACTAGTAAATCTACCCTGGTCCAATTGTCACTAGTAGCTGTTGACACATGTCTAAGAAGAAATCCCCTTCTGTGGGACGGCGCCCTGGTAACCAGGCATCTCTCCAGCTGGCATGGGTAAAACCATGGGAACCCCACTCCCACAGAATTTTGGAATTCGGCATTCCAAATAATAATCAGCTTTCATGTGAGAACTGCTCAAAAGGCAAAACTAGGGAAGCCAGCTAATGACAGCTTTTAAACAAAGGCATGAATCTGTAAATTTTCTGTAAAAGCTGAAAATATTTCCTCAGCCTACTTAGCACTATTGGTAGGAAGAAAGTTTTGCCCAAATGTCCTGAAACACAGATTAAAGTCCTAATCTTGATGAGCAAGGCCTTATTTTGGATATTTTTAAATCTAATTTTATGCCCTGTCATGAAAACCTTGAAAAACTACCTCCCATCATGACATTTAAAAAATTGCCTTTTATCCCTGAAACTGGAGAATAAAGATGCTTTTAGCCATAAAATATAGCACAGGATAGGGCCCATGTTTAAAAATACTGCTGACAAAGACACATTTGGAAAGAAACTAATGCTACTGCCACTGACGGGTTGAGCCTCCTTGCCCGAACCTTTGGTGTAAACGTCTAAGAGGCCATTTCTACTTACATGGAACAGTTAGAGGTTATTGTAACCATCTCAGCAATAGACGGGAGCTCAGCTGGAACTGATATGTGTGATCACTGATTGATTACCTGTCTGCTTGATAGTGTGTAGTTGAGTGAACTCGTTTCCTTTACAGGACAGAAAGATTCACAAAGTAGAAAGTGCAGGTCCTTAAATTACATGAAAATTAATGTTAAGGATATAGTGAAGAATCTCTATGCATATATATGCACGTATTATGAGTATGGGTACACTGTGATTGAAGAAAATCACGGCTGTGGCAGTCGATGTTTACAACGTAGACAAAAGTATGCTGTTGTTAGCTTTACAAAACAGGATTTCTTTCTTACCAGAGAATTCGTCTCAAGCTTCCTCATCTTTCTACTGCATTTGACATAAACTTTGAGCTGTAACCATGCTCTTTAAACACAGCTTTCTGGGGATTCATCTGTTGCTCAAAGCAAGGCGCATCTGTATTGTCTCTTCCTTGGAATTCTGCCACTTTTATTCTTAATCTAGAATAGGAATGTCTTGTTCATCTTTCTCTCCCAAGAGCTGTGAAAAAGTACCTCTAGGTAATCACTGTTCCATAGGTATCTGCTGAAACTCAAAGGGAAAAGATAGTGTTGCTGTGAAGACAGCTCTGGGTCCTATAGCTCTTTCTCTGCTGGGTCCACAGCTGATCTGCTTTGGCAGGAGGCAGTTCCGTTTTGCAGGGCTTGTTTCTATTTGCTGTTATGTCTCTTGAGAACAAGATAAATCCTAGACTCAAAATACTACCTTCTGGGTTGCCCTGACTACTTCTCTTTGTTGCCTGAGGTCAGTTGGAGGCTGTGCTTCAGTTAATATTTCTAGTGTTTGTCTGGTCAGTGTATTGGTCTTTCTCCCACCTCAATTTAATGAACAGAAGCCCACTTCCTATAGCTGCCTTCTTAAATCTCTGCCATGGAGAGGGGGTGCAGCCAGCGACAGATCTTCATATTATGCTGGAATTCACTGCCGTCAGTCTGTCCACCCGAGGAAATCCTCTCGACCAACCAGGCTCTGTCTCAGTGACTCCGTGTGACTCCAGCTACCCCAGTCCTCTGTATCATTTCATCCAGTTACTACATAAGCTGGGTTCCCAAGAGTGGTGGGAGGGGCTTAGACTTTATGAGTCATGGATTCCTTTGAGAATCTGATAAAAGTTATACATCTGCTCCTCAGAAAAATATACAAATTCACTCATGGAAAATTCAGCATACAATTTTGAAAGGCTCACAGAACCATGCCAAGGGACCTGTAAACCCACAGGTTAACGATCGCTTCCTCAGATCATAGGCCTCTTTAGTCTCATTTGCTCCGAGTCATGCCATCAGAGTTCCTGTTCACACACACACATAACAAAAAAGCAACTGAGGGAAGATCCAGTCACTTTTTCTTAAATCCTTACAAAAAGCCATAATGTCTGAAATCAGTTTCTCTCTTTCTCTTATAATCACGAGTGCACACATTTACACAATGTTCTGCCTTCGGGTCGCTTTGGCATGCCCATCTTTGCACAGGTGTAACCACATTCATGCAAATGCACACGGGAAGCCCATACACTAAACCCTTACCAAGCTTTTAAATTTTAGAACAAAAAGAAATCTTAGGTTTCACTCTCTTGTCTTTTATTTCTCCTTTCCCATCTCTGGCAAATTGGTCACAAATACTGAAATAACCAAAAAGAGGCTACGAAAGCTTCATAAAACCAGACTAACCTAATCAATCAGGTCAAGCTGCTTATTTCAGAGGGAGACTGAAAATTATGCAAATCTACATAGAGGAACATGCAAACATTGAGGATTTCTAAAGGCATTTTAAAAATTTCCTTTGTTGAGAACTAAGCAAAACTCTAAATAGTTCTTCCTTAAAGTGCCAGCACAGATAGTCTATAACACCTGTAGCCAAAGTGGACGTTTAATGATGGGACATTAGCTTTGACTTCGGTCTCATTGTATAGAGCATATACACTGTCATTAGAACTGAACACGTATCTGTACTATAGGGATCAGTTTTGACTTTTGCTGCTCACCTGCTTGGGGCCGGGTTATACCTACATCTTCAATGCCTTTCCCACAGTACTCAGAGTAGAGGAGCTTTGTTCCTCCTGTGGGCAGTGGTGACTAGAATGGCAGTTGCTCTAAACGTGGTGTCAGAGTGTTCAACTGGACTGTCTGAGGAGTGGTGCCGCCAACTGCATCCCTGTCCTAGCAGGCTCTCCAGTGGCGCCCTGAAAATGGCAGTAAAGCAATGACGCTGTGTTCCTAGTCTTAAGCCAGAGTATTTGGTTCAGTGGTTTTGATCAAGTTCCTGACTTTGCTGGGTCTTGGGTGACCTACAATCAAAACAGGACTGCTATTTGCAAGGACTCTGAGAATCTTGATTAGGCAGTTTAAGAATTAAAAATATAACAAGACACTGCAATAGCAATATATTCTAGAGCAACACTGGAGAACTAACTCAGGGGCAGAGTCCCCACTGAGACAAGGAAGCAACTACCTGACCTGCCGGGACAACTAACACAGAAACGAAGAAAACCAAGGTGACAACTGCCGATGAGCATATTTTTCTTAGATCTAGTTTTCTTATATATTTATGAAAAATATATCCTTGAATATACTCTAAGCCTGAAAAAAATTCCTACATATGCATTCTTAGTAATGATAAAGAGATGAATAATATCTTAATAAAATTCTTCATATTTCATAAATCTTTTAAAATAAGTTCTCCTTACACCCCTTCATGTCTCCCTCAGTTCTCTCCCCATTTCCAACTACAGCAGCAGCCAGTAGACAGAGATGATTTAAATCTCTCAAATGTCATTATGAAGACAGAATTAAGTCAACCTAAAATAGGTGAAAGAGAAAAAAAAGTAAATTTGGCTCTCAGTAAATTGACTTTGGGCAATTTGGCTCTCTTTCCTCAGCACCAAGTTCTCCTTACTGTGAACCCAGTATGTAATTCAGTCTTGCTAACAGGATTTCTGTCTTGTTCCTGAGCCCCATACCTCACCTAATCCTTCAGGTCTAGTGAATGGATATCCCTCTTGCTAACTGAGTCTAAGACTCTGCCTTCTTGCTGGTGCAATTTCCAGGGAGGAAGTCCTGCCTCTATAGCTATAATCCATCGGTCATTCAGGAATTTTATTGAGCACCTACTATATGACTGTACTAACACCAGGGACATGGCAATGAACCAGACAAATAAAGCTTAGATCTATTTCTTGATGTTTATATCTGGTAGAAGAAAATAAATAATTAAAAAGTAGATCAATAAAAGAGATAATTTTAGACATCGATGAAAGCTAAAAATAAAATTAAATGGCTTGATTTATCAGAGAGAGGTAAACGTCTCTCTGGGACTACTTTAGATTGAGTGGTCACAAAGGGGTCTTTGTCTAGGTGACATTTAAGCCATGATCTAGCTAACAGGGGGTCAGCCAGGTGAAGATCTGGGGAAGAACCTTCGAGGAAGCAGGAATAGTTAGTGCAAAGGCCCTCGTACAGCTGTGTTCTCAGAACAGAGTGAAGATTGCGACTGGAGTTAATGAGAAGGCAGCGAGTGACAGGAATTGAGATCAGAGAGAGAAGCAGAGGCCAGACCGGGTAGGGCCTTGTACACCATGATAAAGGGTCTGGATATTATTCTAGATGCAATGGAAAACCATTGGAGGGGTTTAACATGGAAGCGATGTGATCGAATTTGTTTTTAAAGGAAGACTTTGGCTGCAGGAGGATGAGGAATGAACTATAGAGGCCAAGAGTGGGGGAGATACAGGGGCGTAACGTGGAAGTACTTGTGAAGATAGTTGAGTGGGTGGATTTGTGATATATTTTGGAGAGAAATGACAGGACTGCTGATGGATTGGATGCAGGAGATGAGGGAAAAGAGGAAACAGGTTGACTTACAGATCATGATCTTGAGCCCCTCGGTGGACAGGATGTGGTTTCCTGAAATGAGGGCAGGTTTTGTTGGGGGGGGGGGTAAGCATTGTCTTTGAGATACCCTTGAACTTCTTACTGGTGCCTTCTAATCCCCATTCCCCCCACCATGGTGATCACTTACTATCTGGCAGCTTCAAACAGTATGTGACTTTAGGCTTCTGGTTCCTTTGCTGTGCGCTGTGTGTGTATCCCACACTCCATTCTCTCATCACTAGAGATGTCTGCTGTTGCCAGGCTGCCAAGCTTTGTTGGTTACCGTGACTCTAGGTCACCGTCTTCTCTATGCCCCAACCATGCACAAATGGTTAGGTGTGTTTCCCCAACTGGTAGAGGCATCTGAGTGCAGGTTCCAGGCCTTGGCCTCCTTGTTTGTAAAGTGAATTGGATTAATTTTGAAAGTAGGGTGCCTAGACCAGCAGCATCAACATTACCTGGGAATTTGTAAGACACACAAAGTTTCAAGCCCCACCCATACTCATAGAATCAGAACCTCGCAGGGTGGGGCCCAGAAGTCTGTTTCAACAAGCCCTGCGGGTGAATCTCAAAACTCAGGCCAAGGTTTGAGAGCCACTGAAGTAGGAGCTCTTTAAGCTCCCTTCCAGTGCTGACGTTCTATGAATCCATTATCCTTCCATCTGACCTATATGACTTAAATGATGTTTTAAATTCTGTAATCATGTCTCAAGGTTATGCACAGTTCAGACATGTGAAAGCAAATCCTGAGACAACACATTGCTCATAGATTATTTATGTAGTTTCCCCAAACATTTATTTAAATTCATCATCCTCCAGCCGTAATACTTCTAAAGAAACTTTAATTTAAAAAAATCACCCTGAGATTTATCACAGTGGAGTTGTACATCATTTTAGTGAATGGTTGAAAACTGCTGAACAGGTGTAATAATGCCTTTGGGATTAAATAATTGTAACAGAATTACATCTTCATAACGATAGCAAGGGGAGGTGGCACCTCTCACTGCTCTGTCACAGTTGATTTTAGAAGGGCCATAAGAATTGGATCTAGTCGAAACCACTATTTACCACCTACTGTTTGGGATGCTGAAAAATCTTTTACTTCAAAATTATTTTTTAAATAATATTTTATTTTATTTATTTATTTATTTTAAAATGTATCTTTATTGATCTCAGGGAGAGGAAAGGAGAGGGAGAGGGAGAGAGAGATAGAAACATCAATGATGAGAGAGTCATTGATTGAGCCCACAACCCAGGCATGTGCCCTGACCAGGAATCGAACCCCGATCGCCTGGATCCTAGGTCAATGCTCAACTGCAGAGCCACGCCCGGCAGGGCTACAATCTTTTTAAAATATTATTTAAGCCCGGCCGGGCGTGGCTCAGCGGTTGAGCATCGACCTAGGATCCAGGCGATCAGGGTTTGATTCCCGGTCAGGGCACATGCCCGGGTTGAGGGCTCGATCCCCAATGACTCTCTCATCATTGGTGTTTCTATCTCTCTCTCCCTCTCCTTTCCTCTCTCTGAAATCAATAAAGATATATAAAAAATAAAAATAAAAATAAATAAAAAGATTGTAAATATCTTCCAGGTTAACTGAGAAAAATTCACTAAATGGCTGTACTTCCCTGCATGGGCTAAGGGTAAAAAAAATAGACAAGGGACTCATATTTAAAACAATGTGTGCAAAGAGCTGAATTTCAGTAAACAAATGTGTTTGGATTTCCCATTTTAGGCCCCTGTGTTCTTGGTGAATATAAAAATAGGTCCTGCCTTTCTAAATCATGAGTCCAACACCTGGAAAGACAGCTTAAAGGTAGATCTCAGGTGTCCTTATAGTTCATTCCTTTTGTCTTTAGAACAGTCAACTGGACCATTTAATTGTATGAATTTCTAAAAGAAATGTAACAAGATTTTAAGTGTGTGTTCTAGTTGATGCTTACACTGAAAGAAAATGAAATACTCACATATGCTATAGAATATAAGCCAAAGGGGTTTCGCAGTTAATTGAAGCCTCTGAGTAAAATGAAGATTACCTGTGTTTTATGTCTGCCACTGATGAGAAAACGAGAGATTGGTGTGATGCACTCATTGGTTTGCAAATCTAAAGGTGTGTAGAGAGTGTCACAAATCACCTTGATGTCCCTGAGAAGGAGATTTTACCTTTGAAGCTCCGATTAATAAAAAAGATATTTAGCTAGATAGCTCTTGGTTGCCGATGCATCTGTGTGTTCTGACACAGAGCAGCCCCTTCATTTCAGGGCTGGAATAACTTACACTCATGAAACCGGCTCAGGATTCATTGTCTTTAGATTAGTATATGTAAAGCATCTCAGTTGGAGGCAGTAAAGAATGGAAACAAATCACACTACACCTGGTTTGAAGATCTGTTCTCATTTGTAAGGGTTATATGAATTTGATATAGGAATATCAGATCATCTTTCCCTGAGCACAAAATCTGTTTATGGCTTATCCAGAAAAGGAGTGGCAGAGATACAGTTAGATGTATTCATCTCCTGCTACGTACTCCTCTGAGGTTAGCCTGGTCCCTGCCCAACTCTGCAGCTTCTTTCTTATCTGAGAGTGGGGAGGAATTGGGAAGGGGTGGTCCGGGTGATGGCAGCAGGAACAAAAGGACTTGAGCAAAAAGCCCAACCAGACCCCTCAAATCCACTTCTACTAGCATACACAGTCCTGAAGAACTGACTGAAAAGAATTCGGGGAACAACAAAACATCACACACCCTGCCTTGTCCTCAGTGAGGGAAACTGAAGGAGGAGCTCATCTGTCTTGGAAAGACAAAAATCAAAACAAAACCAGACAATTCCACTGCCCAGGCCCCAGAGTGACTTTCGACTTGTTCAAGATTGCAGAGTTGGTTGGGTGCAGAACCCATTTCCCAGTCCAACGACCTCCCTTGTACACCACCATTTCCCAAAGAACGTTGCTCAGAAAGCTTAGTTCCATAGGCGCTTAGAGAAACCCGGGTCAAATTGGATTAGGAAGCAAGCAGATTGTTAAATCCGTTCTTTCATTTAAACAATGTCAAACAGGTATTTTGGGAGCGGGATCCTGAGTCTGCTTGCCCCTGTTGATTGTGAATGGGGCCTGGGACTTTGATAATAGGATGCAGTGTTCCCATACAGGGTTGAAGACAGAATCCTTTTCTGTTGCAGAGAAGGGAGGCTCTTTGGTGTCTAGTGAGTCACAGGACACCCTTTGGGCAGACCTGATCCTGCAGTGGCTGCTCATTTGCTGGGAGAGTTGGGAGAAGAACAATTTGTTCACAGTGTGATGGGGCACCCACAGGTGAGTCAGGCACTCAGACCTGCAGGGTGCTTATCTGCCAAAAGAGGCAGTTGGTCTAGAACAGTGGTTCTCAACAAATGAGACAAAGGAAGTAGTATTGTAAACACTGGTGGCTGGACCAGAGTCTCCTCGAAGTGAGGCGGGGTCACCTATGGAAAACAAAGCTTTCCACCCCTTCAGGCCCCCCACTGGAGAATCATTGACTTAGAGGTCCCTCCCACCAGCTTTACTGTTATTGACCTAGTAACATTGTACATGCAAATATTATTTAACCCAGCAGTTCCCCTTATAGGAATTTTTCTTTCTGACAAACTTGCATTTTTGGGTTTTTTTGTGTGTGTTTTTTTAATATATCTTTATTGATTTCAGAGAGAGGAAAGGAAAGGGAGAGAGAGAGAGAGAAACATCAATGATGAGAGAGTCATTGATCGAGCCCACGACCTGGGCATGTGCCCTGACCAGGAATCGAACCCCAATCGCCTGGATCCTAGGTCAAAGCTCAACCGCTGAGCCACGCCCGGCCGGGCCAAACTTGCATTTTTGAAACACACACACACACACACACACACACACACACACTACTTCATTCTTCTTGTAACTGGGGGGAGAGGAGGGAATATTAAGCAGGTTAATTGCTGCCATCATCACCCAGAGTCTGAAACTGTGAATCGAGTGTGTGTTCCAAGTTACACCACTGGATACCCTTTGGGAACTGATAATACAATAAAGAAAGAAACAAGACAAAAGAACCCAAGTAGCATAACCTCAATATTTCAAAATAATAGACAGGAGGAAGGAGAAATTAGTTTAATTTTAATGGAAAGAATGAATTCTAAAATATTTTAAAGGGCCGAAGTTATTACTTTTAAGTACAGTACATTTTACAAAGCTATAAATGGATATCTAATAAGTTAAATGAGGTAAGTTAATGAAAGAATTAAGAATCACAAGAGGCTTACGCTGTATAATTATGTATCATAAAACAGAATTGCATGACCCAGAAATTGAAGGTACATTGAAGTTTTAGTTTGAAAAAGCAACTAATTTCAGATTAATGCTTTGTACATAGTAGGCATTCAATAAATGCTTGGCACGGTAAAGTGAACCAACTAGTAAGGTCCATCCGCA
Organism: Miniopterus schreibersii; assembly: GCF_964146895.1. NCBI lineage: Eukaryota > Metazoa > Chordata > Mammalia > Chiroptera > Miniopteridae > Miniopterus > Miniopterus schreibersii. The sequence continues at coordinate 64,753,568 of NC_138103.1, forward strand.
ATTAGTTGTCGCTCCCTCCTGACAAAGAATTATATCCAGTTCCCACTGTGTTGGCGGTAACTGCGCCCTCCCCCCGCTGGAAATCCAGAGGCAGCCGAGAGTGAGAAGGTAACCTTGAACATGTTCTCGTTTATTTTTTTAAAGCAAATCATTTAAAAACATCACTAATATAACTAGCAATAGTAATAAATTACTTGCTGAATAGTGCAGTTAAGAACAGCTAATTTAAGACATTTTCTTCAGAAAATTCTAATTAAAGTGTGAGTAGGTTAACTGGGAAGGATTAATACAGAAAAGAGTAGAAACAACCAGAAGAACATTATTTTCCAGGTTCAGCCTGAACACCTTGAAGTGGTGGTGGGAGGGATAGGTACACCGAGTATTGGAGGCAAACCAAAGGTGAGTGCCTCTTCCCAGATCTTTCTGGGACAGACCCTAACACCCTGGTCTGGGTTACAAGCCCATCTCTGAACAGCAAGTCAGAACATTGAGGGGGAAGAAATTGTCCTCCTCAGTTACAATGTTAATTGGAATCTATCCAAAACATTACCTTGGGTAAGATCTGCTTTCTTAGTGCTTTTCATCAGGGGGGACTCAAGTGAATTTCTAAGATCATAACATATCTTAGTATCAAGATCAATACTGAATTAGCAGACATGGCTAAGGATAACTGGGGGGAAATAATTAACAAAATTAAGGAGGATTTGCACCACTGGGAACCATAAAAGTTATTTTATGGGTCCATGTAAATGTAATAAAATCTCTGTCTGTGCCACAATTTAATTTCACATCAAAAAGGTCCCCACAGATAGTCTGTAAGATTATTTTACTAAAATGAGTATGTCTGTGCCTTCCTATCCTGAGTAAGAAAAAGCTGACTCTGCCCAGAAAGTTATGTTTCACACAGAGAACAATTGTAATAAGGCACTAATGGCAGCTACTCAAAGTAGGTAACATAATTAATTTTTATTAACATTAGCACTTCATAATTGGCAGAGGCAGAACATAATACAGCAAATGCATGCTTCCAAAAATAGCAATCCTTTTTTCAAATCAAAAAAATCAAACATTAACAACGGTGAAATACAAAGCAGATAATGTCTATTACACAGAAGTTCTTCGTATTACTGCTATATATTTTTAACAGCTTTATTGACACAGTTCACATATCCTACAATTCACCCATTTAAAGCACACAATTCAATGGTTTTTAGTATCTTCACAGAATCCTGCAACCATCACCACAATCAATTTAGGACATTTTCATCGCCCTAAAAAGAAAGTTTATGCCCATTACCAGCAGTCACTCCCCATACTCTTCCCTCCCCCCATGTCCCATTCCTAGGCAGCCACTAATCTATTCTCTGTCTCTATAGATTTGCCTCTTCTGGATGTTTCACATAAATGGAATCACACAATTTGTGGTCTTCTGTGACTGATTTCTTGCACTTAGCATAATGTACTTAAGTTCCATCTATATTGTAGCATGTATCAGTACTTCATTCATTTTTACTGTCAAATAATATTTCATTATATGAAAATATTATATTTTATTTATCTACCCCTCGGTTGATGGACATTTTGGTTGTTTTCACTTTTTGGCTACTAGGAATAATGCTGCTACGAACATTGATGTACATGTTTTTGTGTGGACAAGTTTTCGTGGTTTTTTGTTTCTTTTGGATATATACCTAGGAGTAGAATTCCTAGGTCATAAGGCGACTTTATATTTGACATTTTGAGGAACTGCCAAACTGTTTTACAAAGTGGTTCGCACCATTTTACATTCATATTTGCATTACATATGTGTTCCAACTTTTACACATCCTCACCAACACTTGTTTTCATCTATTTTTTTATTATAGCCATTCTAGTAGGTGTGAAGCATTATCTCATTGTGGCTTTGACTAATGATGTTAAACGTCTTTTCATGTGCTTATTAGCCATTAATATATAGTCTTCGAAGAAATGCCTAATTCAGATCCTTCGCTCATTTTTAAATTCGCTTACTTGTGTTTTTTATTATTGAGTTGTAAGAGTTCTTTATATATTCTGGATACAAGTTCCTTATCAGATATATGATTTGCAAATGCCCTTTTGTGGGTTGGCTTTTACTTTCTCTGATGGTATGATTTGAAGTATAAAGGTTTTTAGCTTTGATAAAGTCTAATTTACGTTTTCTGCTGTCATGTGTCCTTGTGATGTCCTCTCTCAGAAGGCTTTGCCTAACTCAAGGGCACAAAGATCTACTCCCAGGTTTTCTTCTAAGAGTTTCATAGTCTTAGCTCTTACATTTAGGTCTATGATCCATTTTGAGTTATTTTTTGTGTGTAGGGGAAGGAAGGGAACCACTTTACTCTTTTGTATGTGTATAACCTATAACTACATTTTAAATGATGTCTCTTACTCATTTTTTCTTGTGTTCTGAGAAATACATGTTGCTAATTACAAAAAGGAAAAATATAGTTTTTGGTTTCCCCTCTCATAATTTGTTCTTTGATCACCCTCATGTCCAGGTTGAGTAAATAAATACTTTGCCAGTAATGCCCAAATGCACTGGCTAAAACACCTGTGTGCACCGAGAGGTGAGAATTCAGCAGTCATCGAGGTGTTGGGGGTCATTACATTATACCCAAAAATGAATCTTGAAAGAGAATAATCATTTTTCTCCTGTAAAATTAACAAAGATTATAAAAGCTGATAATACTCAAAATGGGCAAGGCTACAGTAAAAAAAAAAAAAAAAAAAAGCTAAAAGAAAAGGAAAAAGAAGGAAGGAAGGAAGGAAAGAAGGGAGAGAGGGAGGGAGGGGGGAGGGAAATTCTATATTGCCCTTAGGAGCACAAATTCAATGCTTTATGGAAAGCAATTTGCCATATTTATCAAAAGCCTCAAAAATGTTCACACCCTTTGATCCAATCATCCCTCTACTTAGTAGCATTCTACAGAAATAAACAGTTTGCTCACACAGGCATATTTGCAAAGCTATTTATCACAGTATTTTAAAAATTGAATTCCTTTCCTGGTTCTGAAATTTTTTTATTTCACAAAAACTTTTGAGCAGGTATTCCCACTGTATGTATATTTATTAATTCATAAATTATATGCATGAATTTAATGTGTTTTATTATAAAGCTCATATGCAATCAATTGAAGGACATGGGAAGATGAAATAAAAATACTTTTAAATAAATTTAAATTTATTTATTAATAATATAAAAACATTTTGCTTTCAATAAAATTATTAATTACCTTTTAGTCAGAACAATGTTATTTTAAGTCTAATTCAATGAGATAACTGTTGTGTTTTCTCTTAGCAAAGAGCTTTTTTTAGTTGTAGAAGTGTCAGTTCTGCCAGTTTTGGTTATTCACGTGTGCATGTGTAATTAGTGTTACCTTGAATTTTGAGGTATATTTGCAAATTTTAAAACCTACTTCTCCATTTTAAGGGGTTAATTTAGTTAAAACTAAATAATATAATATTAAATATATCTAACTGGTGCACAAAGTACATAAAATACATGGCAATACGCTGGAAATCAACTAACCAGGAAGTTGACTAATCCCTCAGTTCCCTGCAACTCCCAACTCCCTCTTTCCTGAGGACTCCCTCCCACGTTTTCTTTCTTTGCTATTATCAGCTGAAATATGTACCAAGTGTTGTTGCTACTGTCAATCAATATATTAAATATAGGTATAAATCTATAGGGAATTTCCCTCTGTATCCCAGTGGGTTGGCTCTCCTACGGCCCTCCCAGAGAGAATGCCCCATTTTGGAGATAACTGTCATAAGGCTAAATGTTTAAAAACTTGGATTCTGAAGTTAGATCATGTTCCAGATCCTGAGTCTCACACTCACTGACCCTCGATCAGTTTCTTCATCTGTAAAGTGAGGATAACAGAGTTATGTCCTCTGTAGGGTTATCGTAAGGATTAAATAAGATAATGTATAGAGTGCTTAGCACACTTAGTGCTTGATTAATGTTAGATAATTAGTATTACTTCAATTTTTCTACAAAGATCATTTATTATTTTCATATTCAGGAAAGAAAAGCAAAACCCTTAAAAGAAAAAAAAGCTTGACTCAAAGTTACTTAAAGGCGAGGGCTGTGATCTGTCTTGCTCTTTTCTCTATACCTACCTGCCTAGCCCAATGCCTGACCCATAGTTGTGTCCACAATTTATTTGTTGAATGAAATGACGGCTGATAGAGGTGACATAGCTGCAGCAGTGATAGTTCCTCCACTGTGTGTACTGGTGATTAGGAGACAGCATGGAGGGCTCATGAGAAAATGCACAGAATGCATTATTTAATCACAATGATACCAGGTCCCCTTGCACAACCTAGACATAGTTACATGGTTTGCCTTTGCCGTATATATTCCAGTAGCTTTCCCTCCCAATAAAAATGACAAAGCATTTGACTTTTGTCCTGCAATCCCATGAGCTAAAGGTGACCGAAGGATCTTGTTCTGAGTATATAGCTGCATGAGGATGGGAAGCTCTAATTACTAATTTACTTTAAAATTAGTGCAAAATCATAAACAAAAATGTAAATTATACCTTGAAACACAGTGATCCTTATTTTATATTTCCAAGTCATATGTTCAACTCCCGCATGCACAAGTGTTTTGCACAGAAAATTCTGTCCCTTGGCTATAACCCAACCCCAGCCAGATGTCTGACAGATCCATCCTATTGATCAAAAGGAAATTCTCTGTGTGGCTCCCTGCACAAATAGCTCTCAGGACTAGAAAAATAGCTTGAGCTGCATGTCCTGCTGCTGAGAGGCTACAAGTTTCCTTTTCATCTATGAAGAACTGGATATTTCATCAAATAATGATTTCTTTAAACGTGAACCTAGCATATTTTATTCTGAGCTAGCCATGTTCAAATTTTTCAGAACTTGGGGTTGTGAGCCAATCAATCATAAATAACATCAAATGCTTATTTGGGGGCTCCAGCACAATTTTAGTTGAAATAAAAGTTGCAATCCTTTATTTGAAAATAGATAATTTCATGCAATTTATTTTAAATTAAGTGTTGTACAGTTTAGAATAATTCCCGATGGAATCATTGTACCCAGTAGTGTTCCAGTTTATGTGGCTATAGGTTCTAGAAGTTAGTTCTTCGTTCAGCATAATTTTTCTTTAGACTCAGTATTTAGACCCCAGAGAGTGCTATTGACTTGGATGGGGTACACATATTATAAACAGAGAAGGAAGTGAGGAGCAACTTCGGGTGCAGGGAGGCTCCCACTCTCTCTCTCACCAAACTGCCCCGCCGGTGTGCCGTGTGCGGTGCGCAGTGTGGGGTCCGCAGGCTTCTGCAGCTTTGTAGAAAGAGGAGGTAGTAGGGATACCTCCAGGGCCGGGAGAGTGGGCGGCAGTTCAGATGGGCTTCCCTCTCCTTTACCCCTCGCCCTGCTTTTATCCACCCTGAGGAACACACCTGAGTGATCGTGCTCCTGGCAACTTGGGAGAGCCTAGGTTTTCTTTGCTCTCCTAGAAGTTCCTGTTACAAAGCACCCTGCAGTCAGCAACGAGTTTATGATCGTGGCCTCCGCACCCAGGCCGTCTCGGCCAGCGTGGACAATGAGAGCAGGACCAGGAATCGAACTTGTTCTCTTAAATCCATACATTATGATCTAGCTTGGTCCAGTGGAAGAAGGAAGCTTGAAGGGATCATCAGAAGCAGGATTCTACTTCTAGCTTTGTTACCAATTAGCTGTGACCTGGAGCAAATCAACTTGAGTTCTCTGTGACTCAGTTTCTTCATTTTTAAATGGGAGTAAAGAAACCTGTTTGAACTCAGTTTGTTGTGATAATCAGATGAGATTACATATATGAAAATTCCCTTAAAATATTTAAAGCAATAAAAAAAATGTCAGGTTTAAAAACACTATTCATTTTTGTATAAAGTGGGTGAAAAGGTTATAAAATAAAAATAAAGCAGATGAAAGGTTGAAATAATACTAACTAGAAATTGCATTAGAAAATATTAGGCATCATTTTTTATTGTTCTTTCAAATATTATAGCAGAGGAAAACCTATATAATAACAAGGCCTGCCTGTTACTCAGGCTCTCAGGTAAAAACATACAAGATCTATAAACAAGCATCGATCTGAGGTAAAGGTTTAAGAAAACTGTTGAGTTTCAACAAATAAGCAACAGGCCCAATCTTGACAGTGAGGTTTCTTGCCTGACCTGAGTTGAGGTAACCTGAGTCTTGAGTCAGAAGACCTGGGCTGAGCACAGCTCTGCCACTTCTGTGATAGCTCGCATGCCATGACCAGGTCAAAAAAGCCTAGAAGGGCCTGGTGCCAGCTCACACCCACAGTGCCATGTAAACATTAACACACGTGTCCAAGGCCGAGATCGGGTCTGGGCCTCGAAATTCTTGCTGTGCTGGCACTGCAGCAGCCTCCTCCTAACTGTGCTTGAATTACGGAAACAAGGAGTTTTCAATTTATGTCCACTCTGGGCTTTTAAGAGCAGGCTAGTCAAGGCTCTTTCAGACAGAAACCTTGCAACATCCCCCAACTGGCTAGATATTCATTCATGGCAAAGAACCTTAACCATGTCCAAAACTGGGGTTCCCACTTGATGTCTGATGCCCTAAGGGATTGCCCAATGTAAGCCAGTTCGCCGGGAGGGGAGAAGAGGGACTGGGAGGAGAGGGAGGAGAGAGAGGAGGGGAAGGGGGGGCCAGCCTACTTGCCTTTGACCTCTGCCTTGTGGGGCTGTTTTCCCTACGTGCTCACTTATGCCTGCTTTAGCTTCTCGTCTGCTATACTGGCATCTTAGTAACTTAAAGCGCCCTGGGAATATATTCCTAAAAATGGAATAGCTGAGTAAAAGAGGAGGTGCATTTTGGGCTTCCGCTACGCATTGCCAAATTGGCCTCAGGTACGCTTATGTCATTTTACACACCAAAGGTTAAGAAGGGGTCGCATTTGCCAGTGCTCCCTAAAATCTTCGCTAGTTTATTAGTTGAAAAAGGGCTTCTATTTGTTGCTGGAATTTTCAGTTTTTAAATTACAAACTAACCAATCATTTCAATAAGATTTTAATAGAGCTGCTCTATTCTGTCCTCTGTTCCATTAAAAGGCACTTTGGAGGTTAATAAGGAAGTGCTTGCCCTCATATATTAGGGGAGCTAAATATATTCTCAACATCCCTGAACCAGGGGACGATCCAGGACCTGCAAAAATAGGTGAATCTGGGTGGAGGAGGACAGGTCAGTGGTCCATGTAAACACTGGCAGGCAGGGAGGACTTCATGGAGGAGGCCATCGGTACTGGGTCTGCAAGATGGGCGGGCTTGAGTAGGTGAAAAAGATGTGGCGGGACATTGCAGGTGGGAGTTTGGGCAGTAGCAGGGAGCAAAACCTTGAGTTAGAAATGAGCAAGGCATGTGTGTTCGTTCAGGTTCTCCAAGGAGCAGACACCACAATGGAATTGAATGTGCATGGATTTGATCGGAGAAGGTGCCTGTGAGAACACAGGAAGGGGCAAGAGAAGGCCCGGAGAACCACCAGGCTGTGATGCATGTCTGACCCTGAGTGAAGGAGATGGGAGGAAGGTTGAGTGCAAGCACCCTGGACTTCCCTGCAGTGTCGATAGGCTTGGGAAAGGCCTGAGGGAGTGCTTGAGCCAAAGCGAGCCGTCAGAGGAGCCCCACGTCTCTCAGGAGCGGGCCGCCCGGTATCTCTGCTGCGCTTGGCCCTTGGCTGGGAGCAGCCCGCGAGAAGCGGGGAAGCACGACCTCAGTGCAGACGTGATGATGGGCTCAGAGCACAGCATTAGGAACTGGGGCTAATTACCTCCCTGCCCCTGGAGGTCTGTGAGGTGCATTCTCACGGTCACTCCAGCACTGCAGGGGAGTGTGAGGCAGAGGACTGGCCTGACCAGGCAGGGTGCATTTGCCCAGAGGTGGGAGAGGGTTTCTACCTTCTCCTTCTGAGAAATTTTTTGATGGTAGGCAGAGAGCAGGGTGGTGATGGAAGCCTTGGGAGCGCAGCTTCCCTCCTCATGCACCCAGGAGCTGGATATGGACGGTCAGGTCAATGAAGAGTGTATTGTGTGTGGTGGGTGGGCCGTGGGTGTCGCTTCTCCTTCCTGGGTGCTATCCTGTACTGCAGAGGCTAGGAAGCCAAACACTATATTTTCTAGACTCTTTTGTAGCTATCCTGTATGCAGATTACGTTCTGCCTGGTAGATGCACTATTGGAAGATGCGAAGGACAGAAATGAGGCACAGGCCATCCCCCTGCTGGGTTTTTGCTGTTTTTGCATTCCAGAGTGTTCCATCTCCAACTCCAAGGTTGGGCCGCTTTAAGAGTTGTGGGGGTGGCAGCTTCCTGACCTCTGAAGCACAGCTACCGTGTGTGTTCTGGTCGTTCATGTGCTGGTTTCCCCGCTCCCATGCTCCTGGCCGTGGCCAAGGAGGCTCCCCCTGGGGAGCTAGTTCAGCAGTCCTCTTTTGGGAGTCATTTCTGGAGGCCCAGCCTGATACCTGTTTTCTAGCCTCTAATAACTTTTGTTTTGTTTTGCAATAAACTTTATTTTTTAGAGCACTTTTAGGTTCACAGGAAGATTGTGGGGAAAATTCAGATAGTTCCCATAAATCTCCCACCTGCCCACCACCCATGCACAGTCTCCCCTCCTATCAACATCCCAGCCCCAAAGTGGCACATTTGTTACAATCAATAATCCTATTATTGTTACATTATTGTGACACATTATTGTCACCCAGAGCCTATGCTTTACGTTAGGGTTCATTCTTGGTGTACATTCTATGTGTTTTGACAAATATATAATGATATTTTCCACCATGATAATATCAGAGTACTTTCATTCTCCTAAAAAATCCTTTGTGTTCCACTTATTCATCCTTCCCTCCCCCCAACCCCTGCAACTCCTGATTTTTTACTGTCTCCATAGATTTTCCTTTTCCGGATGGAGTTGGAGCCATGCAGTGTGTGTAGTCTTTGCCGATGGACTTCTTTCACTTAGTAATATCAATTTAAGTTTCCTTCATGTCTTGGTGGCTCACTTCTTTTTAGTGCTGAATAATTGTCTGTTGTATGGATGTACCACAGTCTATCCATTCACCTACTGAAGGACATGTTCGTTGCTTCCAATGATTTTGTAAGCGTTCAATTCCCAGCATCAAATACTTTGATGCTTAAATAGCTACAGGAGTGTTCCTTTCCTGCACCTTTCCCTGACTAATACAAAGGCTAAGGTATCAAGATTCCGCTGGCCTGGGGTAGAAGTCACAACAGAATGGGGTCCAACTGAAAAACAGGTTTACCTGATCATTGCTTTTCTTTTCTTTTTTTTTGTTAATCCTTACCCAAGGATATTTTTTCCATTGACTTTTTAGAGATAGTGGAAGGGAGGGAGGGAGAGAGAAAGAGAGAGAGATCTATGTGAGAGAGACATATCGATTGGTTGCCTTCTGCACGGTCCCCAACCATGGGTTGGGGACTGAACCTGTAACCCAGGTATGTGTCCTTGACCAGGAATCAAACCTGTGACCCTTCAGTGCATGGGCCAAGGCTCTAATCACTGAGCCACACCAGCCAGGGCTGGCCATTGCTTTTCTAATTTGTTTCCTTCATCATATTAGTTGAACTCCTCAAACACCCCCACCTTGTTGTGTTCCCTATGATAGTGGAGAGATTACTGTCACAGACTAATCTCAAAAGAGAATTGAGGGGTCTAGGGTTCAGGCTTTCCCAGGGGGAGCAAACAGAACTAGGCTCCCCTGCCTCTGTGTCTTTCCTCCTATGCATAGTTCTTCTCTCAGTTCCAAGAGCACACTAAGCTTTTTCTCATCTCATGGTCTTCCCACTCATCCTTCCTCTAGCTTACCACATATCTGGATCTTTTTCATTTTTCAGGTTTTAGATCAAGTGTTACCTCCTTGTGATGGAAAGAGACTTGACTTGGGGTGGTGAACACACAATACAGTGTACCGATGATGTGTTGTGGAATCGTGCACCTGAAACCTGTATAATTTTAACTAGTGTCACCCCAGTAAAGTCAATAAAAAGGAAAAAAATGTTACCTCTTTTATAACATAAACTCTCACTGTTGTTTTATAGGACATCTCCCTTTTTTGCAGAGTGGTGTATTAATTTAGGCCATAAGAATCTCAAGCTCTACTTTAGATCCAGCAAAAGCTTTGTCATATCCCAATAGTTAAATGTGAGGGACAGCACAGACGGGAATTTATTTCCATTATCTCATGTAACAAACCACCTCAGAACTTAGTGGCTTAAAACAATTTATTATCAACTCCAGGAATTCTAAGAGTTAACTGGTTTCAGCTGAGTGGTGTTCTGTTGGTCTTTCTGCAGTTTCTTGTGTAGTTGCAGTCAGATGGTGGCCAGGCCTGGCACATCCAGAATAGCTTCACTCGCATGTCCAGTGCTTTGGCAGTGATGGCTGGAAGGCTGATTGGGTTGGACGCTGGGATGACCAGGCTTCCCTCTTCCATGTAGTCTCAAGGCCTCTCCCTGTCCACATGGCCTCTCCACATGGTGTCCCCTTGTAGCTTTTCCATCGGAGTAGCTAGACTTCTTACATGGTGGCCTAGGGCTCCCAAAAGGACAAAAACAGAAACTGCCAGGACTTCTTAAGGCATGTTGCTGGAGCTGGCACAACAGCACTTCTGCCACATAGTTTGATTAAAGCAAGTTATAGAGCCAGCTCAGATTCCATGTGGACAGGGACTGTACAGGGGGTGAACACAGGAGGCCTGATGCGTTAGGTCCACCTTTACAGACCAGCTACAGCAGTCCTTAAACACTGTCAGTCAGTGGACTTTACCAACATCCATGAAACTAACGAGTAATAATGATGATCATTCATGATGATGATGATGAATGGGGAGAATTCTATCTGCTGTTTTAAAACTATTTTTCCTTCTTGGGGAATGAGATAGTTCATAGGAAACCATAGGCAGATTCTCTAAGAAGTGGGAGCCAAATGACGATCTAAGGATTTAAAAAGTTAAAAGCTACACATGATGGATGATATTAGCCATCTGGAAAAGCCTTTAGGGCTAATAAATCCCTAAATCATTCAAGAAGAAAAGTAGCCATTAAACTTCATAAATAGGAGGATATCAATAACCTAAAAGAGAGAATTTGGGTTGGAAAGCAGAATACAGTGAGTTAAGGAGGGAGTAGGGGGTGGCAACATGGGCAGGGCAAGGGTAACAATTTATTCAAGCAGTGTAGCCAGGAGCTTGATGTACTGCTTGTAGGAAGGGAAACTGGTACCACCTTTCTGGGTGGTAATTTGGCAGCAGATAATAAAACCCTTGAGTCTATTAATGTATTTTGGCCCAGTGATTCAACTTCTAAGAAATTGGCTTAACGAAATAATCAGACAAATGCAAAGATTTATATACCAGGAAATTCACTTAACTTAATTTTATTCTGAAATATACATTATATACAAAAGCATGCACAAAACACTGGAGTTTGTTTTAAAGAATTGTAATAAAGTAAGTGCCTACGTAGCTACCGTTCTGGATAACAAGTAAACCATTGTTTCCATGTGCCCTTTCCCAGTTTCATGCCTCTTTTCTCCACCATGTGTAACAATTGTCCTAACCTCTGAAAATTATTTCTTTGCTTTTCCCATAGAATCTTACCACCTTTGAATGTATCCCTACATAATACAATGTTTAGTTTTGATCGCTTTTAAATTTAATACAAATGTAATCATGCTATTTGTAGTCTCCTAGAATTTGTTTCCTTTGCTCTCCATTATGTTTTAAGAGTCTTCATTGTTGATGAGTACAGTTTCTGTTCTTTCATTTTTATTGCTATATATTGATCTGTTTTACCTTGATGAATATTTGATTGTCTATTTTTTTGCTATTATAAACAAGGCTGCTAAAAATACTCAATCACATTTTCTGCTGCACATGTACAAGAATTTCTCTTGGGTATAATCAAAGAAGTAGAACATCATAGGTCAGCAAATGTTCAGCTTTCCTAACAATGCTAAACTCTTTCTCAAAGAGATTTTGCTAATTTACATTTTGGTGTAGGAGAGTTTCTGTTGCACCATGTCATTATCCATACTTGAAATTGTCAGATATTTTCACTTCTGCCAATCTAAAGTAGAGAGCGGTATCAGGTAAGCAGAGCACTGTGTCCTGGTTGCCCACACCTGGAGGGGGGACTCCAGGATAGTAAAGATCATCACAATGCCGGCCACCAGGAACCCGAGTCCAGCACTCCTGCACACTGCGTCTCGGTATCTGAGTCACTGAGGAAAACAACACAGTGACACCACAGCAGAAGGACCTGCCCGCTCCCGGTGCAGTCTGGAATACTGAAAGCCAGGGGTGTGCCTGAGGTCACTGATACACCATTGGAGCAGAACAAAGGATCACACATTGAGCCTGGAACAGGGGAAGACATTCACACACCAGGCGATAAGCCCAGCACACGCTGTGTGGGCTCTGTCCTCTAGTGAGGAAATGTTCCAGGCCCAAGGACCATTCTTACGCGCCCAGATGGGGGGTAAGAAACTGTGCGCGTGAGATTGCCTTTCCTAGTGCTATTTTTTGTGTTTTTTCTAATTATAGTTTTCTTGAGATACAATTCACATATCATACAATTCACCAATTTAAAGTGTACAGCTCCATGGTATTTAGTCTATTCACAGAGTTGTGCAATCATTAGCACTATATAATTTTTCAACATGTTTATCACCCCAAAGAGTAACCTTATTTTCATTAGCAATCACTCTCCATTACCTCTGGCCCCTGACAACAACTAATCTACTTCCTGTCTCTATGGATTTTCTATTCAGGATATTTTATACAAATGAAATTATACAATATGTAGCCTTTTGTGACTGGTTTCTTCCCCTTATCATACTGTTTTAAAGCCCATTACTATTATAACATGTATCAGTACTTCATGCTTCACTTATTTTTATTGTTGAATAATATTCCATAATATAGATATACTACGTTTTATGAATGTATGTTTTATGGTGAATATTTATCCAATCTTATCCATTCATCAGTTGATGAATATTTGGGTTGTTTACTTTCTTAAAACACAAAATCTTAAAATACTTTAATTTCATTTATTCCCCTCATGACTTCTATGAAATTGTCATCATGTATTTTAATTTAAAATTATTGTCTTGTACTCAGTTTAAAAATATAAACAATTTAAAACAATTGCATAGAAGTCATGAGAGGGATAGAGTTAAATTGTTCTCTGATCTTATATTTTTCAGTAAGAAAGTAAATATGTTAATAACAAAGATTGGTACATGCGTCGTTTTATAGTCAATTTCTGTTTTGATTTCCCCACATAATTAACTGCCTTTTAATTCTTCATTTTTTTTCAACCTCCTATCTGAGCTTATATTCTTTCTGGTATAAATATATATGTGTAGGAGTGTGTGTGAGTGTGTGTGCGGGTGTTTAAATATCAATGTGCCAAGAAAATAAAACACTATCAGTGTAGAATTCTACACCCAGTGAAAATATCTTTCAAGAAGGAGAGCAAAATAAAAGTGTTTTCAGATAAAAACATAGAAAGAGTTTGCCAGCAGCACACGGGCCCTAAAGGAAATGCTAGTGAATATAGTACTACACCGTGAAGCTATTTCCTGGCTTCTTGCTTCCACTACTGCCTTAGGGAGCATAGCTCTTCATCTTTCTATTGCTCTCTCAAAGTAAACTAACTTTTATCCCTGGCTGCTTTTAAGATATTTTTATATTTGGTCTTTTGGGTTCTGCCTTCAGGTAGTCTTTGGCCTGAATATTCTTTATTTCCTTACAAACTCTTGGATGCTTTTGAATATGTTCTCAGCATGATAACTTTGTTTTCAGTAGGAGTATCTGTCTGGGAACTTGGCCTGGCATGATACCAGAAATAAAACATCAAGCCCCAGCCAGTGTGGCTCAGTTGGTTGGGTGTCATCCCGTGTACAAGGGGTTGCTGGCTCCATTCCTGGTCAAGGGCATATGCCTGGGCTGTGTGCTCAATCCCCTGCAGGGGGTGTGGGGGAGGCAGCTGATCCATGTGTCGCTCTCACATCAATGTTTCTCTCTCCCTCTCCCTTCCTCGGAAGGAAGGAAGGGAGGAAGGAAGGAAGGGAGGGAGGGAGGGAGGGAGGGAGGGAGGGAGGGAGGGAGGGAGGGAGGGAGGGAGGGAGGGAGGGAGGAAGGATCAAGTTTAATAACAAAAAATTGGAAACTATCTTACTGCCCAACAGTAGCTACTGGTTAAATAAAATAATACATTCTTCCAATGGAATGGTATACAGCCACTTAACTCATCTTTTTAAAAGGAAAAATGTCAGAAGAGCAGAAAGTCTTAATATAATCAAAGCAGGATGCAAGGTAGGGGTGGAACTTGTATGTTTTGGGAACTTCCTGTGTGCTGGGCATTGTCCTGTGAATGTTTATATGGACAACTGATGATGCAGGGATAATTACTCCTCACCTAAAGGGGAGGAAAGACTTAAACATTTAATAACTTGTCTAAGACCATCTACCAAGGACAAATGAGTATTTATCTGAATAAAATATACTAACAGAAGGCTGGACTCTGCCAAGAGCCAACTAAAGATGAAAGAGAAAGCTTTTGGGGGGCTCTGTCTAGCTCTGCACAAGTGGAGAGACTACTAACTGGCTGATGTGAGATGAGCTGGCCCAGTGCATCTCTATAACGGCGTCAGAGCCACGGGGTACATCTAACTAGGAGCACATCCAACTAACTCTCCTCCCCTCACTCCATGCCGTCAGCTACCATCTGGCTGTCATATTTTCCTGCAGACGAAAGGATGTGTGCACCAGCTTACCCATCTAGGCAGTGGTATCTCTCACTATAAAATAATACCTTGCGCCCTGTCCGGTGTGGCTTAGTTGATTGGGCGTGATCCTGTGCACCAAAAGGTTGCTGGTTCGATGCCCAGTCAGGGCACATGCCCAGGTTGTGGGCTCAATCCCTGGTAAGGGTGCGTGCAGGAGGCAGAGGAGCAATGTTTCACTCTCACGGCGATGTTTCTCTCTCTCCCTCCTTCTCTCTTCCGCTCTCTCTAAAAGTCAATTTTAAAAAATCTTTCAAAAAATAATAATACCTTTGCCTTTGAGTTTATTTACTGGCTTCTTGTAAGTCGGAACATGTGACCCATCCTTCTAAGCTCTGTCAATTCTTGGTGCTCCGACATAGTTGAGTTTCCAGACCTACAAAGCTCAGGACCAAGGGGACTCTTCCAAGGTAATGCAGCTGGGAGCCCCTCCCTGGCAGCCAGCCAGCCTTTCTGATATCTTCATCTTGTTTAATTAAGGCACAATTTGAATAAGTTGTTGGAATCTTCTCCCTATTGTTAAAAAAGTTTTTATCTCTCACACCCAAACCCACCCCTCTGTATTCTGTATTATGATGTTGGGTCTGAAATTCTAAAAACCACATTTCTCCTGTAATGCTAGAGGGGGAAGAAGGGACTTGTTCCTTGCTGTGCTTCCTAAATTTTTTTGTGTGTCAGTGAGCATAACACCAGCATCACGTCTTCATCCCAACAGCTTTAGTTCCTTCCTGTAGCAGCAGCTTAATTCAGTTTTGAGTTCTCAGTGTTGCAGGATCAGATTCCTTGTGCTCTCTCAGAGGTACCTGCACAAGCTGCCAGTGCTGTCTCTTCAGAGGCCAGCAACCTTCTCTGAGTTCCTAAGTTGTAATAATTCCAATTTATTCCTTTTTTCCCCCTGCTCTAGGGGTGTTAAACGCTACTTGCAGCTGCTACCTCTGTGACACCTCTTCTGCCCTTTCCCTTACTTAGTTAACAACCTTATACCTAGACAACAATTATATCTTCTCTGTCCTAATAGCTGGTATGGTTTCTGTCTCTTGACTGCGCCTTGAATAATACAGATGTGTATATGAGCTGCAATTTTTCTGCTCCTTTTATTGAAATTGGCAAGAAGATATTTACTCATGTCTAAGAATCAGTCTATGATTCTCAAAAACAAAAATGAGATGAGTTCACATCAAACAATTTGTCAAAATAGGAAGAAAACTGGAAGAAATAAATGAACAATAGAGCAGCACATTTTGTAGATATTTGATTTGATTTTTTCTGCATTCTCCTAACCGAGCAGTTGCTCAAGGTGCTCCTCTGTCTTTTTCTTAGTTCTGGAAGCCAATAAATCCCAAAATAACACCATTACAGTAAAACAAGCTGCATAGCCCAGCGATGGATTTACTGGAATGATGTCAAATGATTGTTTCCATAGCACTGAGTGCTTACTTCAGGGCTTTCTTAGAGCTGAGATTTCAAAACGTTATTATTTTGGCTTGAGGAGAAGCTTGAAAGGATATTCTAGGGGGAAAGAGCATGACTTAACAATTGCTTACTTCTGGGAGGGTTCTGGGGCTGCCTGAACAGCAAAGGAAGAACAACTAGTGTTTTGAACACTTTGTAGCCAGTGTCTCCAAGAGAGGAAATGATTTAGCTGGTATGTCAAAGAAGTGAGCCAGTCCTGATGGTTACACCAAAGTTTGAATGTGTGACTTTGAGTAATTGTTCAGGCTCATGTTGCCAGGGAATGCACATGCTTTGAATCTATTTAGGAAATTCCAGCTTTAAAGGGAAAGCTTCTTAAGCAGTACTACCCAAGAAATGGCATACATTTCCTCTATTTTCCCTGAAATCCATAACCTCCTTCCATCACAGGTCTAGGTTACACAGAAGTAGCTCAAGGCAGGGTTTAGAGAAATAATTGTCTGTTTTTGTACTTATGAGCTAAGCCAAGTACCACCTCTTTCAGAGGAATTGCCCCTTGCATCCTCTTGCCCCAGGAAGTGTTTCCACATTAATATTATATAAAAGCAGCCAGATATTCTTAAGCCTTTTGAGGGTTATGATTACAAGACATGGAACCTGCCCCACCATCCACACACTCCTCTTTCCACACCAAGATCATTTGAATCAAATGGCACTGACTAGCCAACGCCCTTCCTTCCTGATGCCTTCTGCAGGCTTAGCATTGCCGCCAGTACAGTCTCCCCCCTAATCTTTGCCTTGCCTCACACACGCAGCTTTCTTACTCATCCTCTGTTTTTCTAACTTAAATTTCCTCACAAGACATCAGTCTTAGAACTGGATAGAGGGGATGGTTGTAAAACATTACGAATGTACTAAATGCCACTGAATTGTACACTTTAAAATGATGAATGGTTACTTTCGTATTTGCCTCAGTAAAAAAAAAAAAAAAAAAAGACGAGAGAAGACACCAATGACCAATATTGGGAAGGAAAGGATGAACATCACTACAGACCCTACGGTCATTAAGAGTCATAAGGGAACACTGCAAAGAACATTGTGTCCATCATTCAAGACTTAGATAAGATGGACAAATTCCTCGGAAGACACAAACTACAAAGTGCAAGAAGAAATAGATAATTTGAGTAGTTGTATACCTAGTAAAGAAATTGAATATGCAGTTAAAAATTTTCTTACAACAAAAAGAAATTCCAGGCCCAGATGAATTCTACCAAACATTTCAGAAGAAAAATTTCTATTTAATTTTCATTGCCCCCCCCCGAAAACAGAAGGGGAGAGAATAGCTATTTTATGAGGCCAGAATCTTCCTATTACCAAGAGCAGAAAAGGGCAATACAAGAAAAGAAAGGTACAGACCAATATCCCTTAGCAACATATTAGAAAATAAAATCTAAGAATATATAAAAAGGTTAATACATAATGACCAAGTGATAGTCATTCCAGGAGTGCAAGGCTGATTCAATAAGTTGAAAATCAATCAAGGTGATTTACTATATTAACAGACTAAAGTAGAAAACCCATATGATCACCTCAATAGGTGGGGGAAAAAAAAGAATTTGACAACATTCAACATCCATTCATGATCAAAACTCTCAGAAAACTAGAAATAAGAAAGGCTTTCCTTAACCTGATAAAGAGCATTTGTAAAATAACTACATCTTACTTAATGTTGTATTTTTTTAAAAAGAAAAACTCTACATGCTAAGATAAAAAACAAGGGCAGGATATAGAAAGGAAGAAATAAACTGTCTCTATTTGCAGATGACAAGATTGTCTATATAGAAGATCTTGTAGAATCTACCAAAAAAGCTCCTAGTACTAATAAATAATTTAGCAAGATTACGAGATGTAAAACCAATGTGTAAAAATCAATTTATTATTTTATACTGCATGTAGGTAATGAACAATTAAAATTTTTTTTTAATTTAAATATGAAAGCACACACAAAAATGGAAATACTGCCGTGGCTGGGTGGCCCAGTTGGCTGGAGCATCATCCCATACGCCAAAAGGTTGCAGGTTCAATTCCCAGTCAGGGCACATACCTAGGGTGCAGGTTCAATTCCAGGTCAGTGGGGGTGAGTACAGGAGGCAAATGATCAATGTCTCTTTCTCCTCCCCTTCCTCTCTCTCTAAAATTAATAAAAAATAAACAAACAAACAAAACAAGAAACCACACAAAAACCCCCACACATATCCTCGGGTGAGAATTACAAAAATAAAAATATAAAATTTTTAAAATGGAAATCCTTAGCTATGAATTCTACAAAATATACTCAGGAACTGTCTACTAAAAACTATAAAATAAAGACCAAAGATGTCAAAAGAGGATCTAAATAAATGGAGATAGAAATTGTGTCCATACACTGTAAGACAAAATGGTGAAACTGCCAATTCTCCTCAAATCGATTTATATATTTTATGCAGTTCCAATCAAATTCCCAGCAGGAATTTTTGTACATAACAACAATGATTCTAAAATTTACATGTAAACATCAGTAAATTAGAATAGCCTAAACAATTCTGAAAAAGAACAACAAAGGATTCATACTACCTGATTTCAAGATGTACTATAAAGCTACAATAATCAAGGCAGTGTGATAACTGGCAAAGGCCATGGTTGCAAGGCATGCGAATTTCCCCGTACCCACATCTCTAACAAGCACTGAAGCAACGTGAATCAATGATATTTTGAATCCCAAGGCAGGCCTGTGGCAGAGACTTCTAATTGTCCACAAATATCTATTCTTTTCTCTTCTGATTTTTAATTGGACGCATAACACCCCAGCTAGAGAATACATTTTTCCTCCTCTTCTGTAATAAAGTGTGGTCATATAACTAAGTTCTGGCCAATGGAATGTGAGCAGAAGTGTTCCAAGCATCTTCCAGTACATGCCTTTAAAAGGACATGAAATATGAGGCTGGAATCTTTAACCATGCAAGAAAACGCAACATCCCAGAACATTACAGAACAACTTAGAAGGTGTCTAGGTTTCTGACACCTCATGGAGCAGAGCAAACCTACTCTCTGTTTTACTTATGCCACTGTTATTTAATCTTTGTTAAACAACTGAAAAAATATCCTAACAAAAACAGGGACCCAGTGTTCCCCATCTTACTTTCCAAATGCAGAAAAGTTTAAAGAATTCAGGACATTACCATGCCTAACTGCTCCAGGCCTTCCCACCTTGGCAACACTCTTCTGACATATTTAACTCCAAACCTTATTCCACCCATATTTCTTTCCTTTTCTCAACTTACTCTTGCTCTCCATTCTCTTTCAGCTCCTGGCTTTATTAAATTCATTGTGTTGTTGTTTATCCTTTTGTCTTTGTAGCATTATATGCATTAACAATTGGCTACAAAAGCAAAAATAGGGATAATAAAAGTTTAAAGAGTACAGTAAGTGTCCAGCATAAGCAGTTTGCAACAGCCACGGACAACTGGTAGGTTGTTTTTTCCTGCTCTGACACTTTCTTTTCTCTGTTTTGAATATTTCACAAAGTATTCATATAGTCTAGATACATTATAGTCTAGAGAGACAATGGGTCTTACTGCTCCTCCCCACTATTTTTTATTTCTGTTAGAACAGTTAAAATATAGCTGCTTGATTTGTGTAATATTCAGCCAAACCTCAGCAACCACTTACAAAGAAGTGTTTATAAAACATTGATTTTTTTCATCTTTACTTATGGAAATTAACTTTTATAAAGCAAAGAAAGCAAAATTCCACTGTGTATAATAGTGCAAACAACCTAAATGATATGTTGGTCTTTACTTGTAGGTATTAATTTTCATTTATTATGAGTTGAATAATATTGCATTCCAAGTGTTTATTCTCTAGTGATTTGGTGAAGACAAATTCTCATTTTTTAAATAAAAAACTGAACATGCTAATAAACCCTTTTCTGTAATTTTATTGATTTTCATCTTTGTTTTCTTTTAACTCTTAGGAATTTCCCTACCTGATTTTTTTTTTTTCTATACTAAAAGAAAAATATAGGTGCATTAAGAGGCATTATTTTAAATAATGTTATAAATATTTTTTAATGTGAGATGTGCCCTTCAAGGTGAAGAAAGTTCACTTAGTAGACTCTACCCTATTTGGAAATACTAGTAATTATCACTTATTAAACACTTAATACATGTTAAGAATTGTGTCTTTACTTACACTATTGCATTTTATGATACCTGATAGGCATAAACACAAAATTTACATAGACTATTTTAAATGTATTTATTTGAAGGATATTTTAATATTGCCAATAATAAATTTAACATGTGATGCTTCCTTTTTTTACTGTTTGTGATAGAAGATCAATCCAATAATATTCATATCTCAACTCATAACCCTTATAGATATATAAGCAGTGATTTCTATGGAATCCTTTGCTAGTTCACTGAAAAAAATAAACTTGCTCTACAGTTTAATTTTATTGAAAAGAATCAATTCTGGATAATTTTTTTCTTTGCCCAGGAGTAAAGATAATAATAATGGTTACCATTTATTGGGTGCTTATAATGTGCCAGGCATTGTGCTAGATCTTTTACATATGTTGCCTTATGTAATTTTCTCAAGAACCACAACTCTGTGTAGCAGATATTTTATCTCCACTTTACAGTTGAGGAAACTAAGTCTCAGAGAGAATTAAGTAAGTTGCTCAAATTATCCAGTGAGAATGTTTCCTAGCCGAGGCCCAAATTCCTGCTTGTAATCATTTCAGGAGCATCGCTGCATGACTGAATGCCAAAACATCTGAGTAAAAAGTGGGGGGAAAATTAGTCTTTAATTACTGGTTACTTGGTGTCCTATAGGCTTCCAGTTGCACTGATTCAAGCAAGGTCTTTATTGAATTCCTTTACTCTGATTTCTTATGGGCTAAAAATCCAAGAAGAAAGTTGAATTCTATCAGCTGTAAAGTTTCCAAGTTATTTGGAAGCATGTAACTCTTATACAAAAATAATTCATAAAAATCTCAGTTATATGATTAAATGGCAATCATGTTCACACATACATGTGCAAAAATATGGTAATAAGGGAAGATAAATAATTGTAGCAATAATGAAATAACAATACACTAATTAAAATTAGGGTAGTCTTGTTTGAATTAGAACTTGCAGAAGTGGAAATGTTGAAGTTGAAATGAAATTTGTCTCTTCAATTTAGAAGTAATATCTTTATGTTGCCTTAAAATATTAGGGGAAATGCTATTTCACGAAGACTTCCTTCCCCTTGGCAGACTATCCTGCAGAATTCTGGTAAGCTTTCACAGATAATAGCTTAATTTTTTTGTAACTTTAGGTTTATAATCCAGGAGGAATTCTCCAGGCCTTAAGTAGTTTACTATAATGGAAGAGAAACTCTGTTGGAAAATAATTTCAAAAAGTAAATAATTTAAAAATCCATATGAAAGGATCTTTGTGAACCAGTATTTAGAGAATTCTTTTAGTCATCTAGAAACTGTAATCTATTGTCCAAAAATCCTTATCTTTTTTGTGAGTTTCCTATTAATATCACAAAAGAATATGTAAGGACAGCTGAAAATATTTCACACCTAAGAAAGGTATCTTACTGGAAGGAATTGTCATAGGTAAGGTAAAAATAAAATAATCATAAATATTCTGCTGAGAATTTCAAACAGAACAGTCACAGATGGCTCATGATAAACACATAAAAAGATTGTATCTGTGGCATGTAATCTAAAAACACCTCTCAGGCCTCTCTTGATTGACCCTGAATAAAAGTCTTACTTCAGGTGACAAAAAAAAGGTCCATTAATGTTGCTCATGCATTTCAACATAAAAATGGAATGGAGTCATTGACTACACGTAGAAATATGAAAAACTACTCAAGATAAATATGCAGCTTGGAGGCTACACATTCACTCCACTTTTGTCTGCCAGCTTGATTTTTGAATTGGGCACTCATGGATAAAAGGTATGTGATCTGAAAAAATAGTATGTGTCTTTTAAAAGTCAGTGTCATGCAATGTCATTCCTTTTGGCAAAATTTATGTTACATGGTATTAGACCATGGGCTGAGCTAATGTAACATGATGCATTAAAAACCGCACATGGTGATTGCAATATGTGTCAGAACAATGAATTGTTATATCAGATACCTGTTCAGCTGTAAATAGGGCCCTCTGTAAGTCAGTGGCAAAGGATTATGTTCTCTTGATACCTGTATAGAACTATTATTGTCTAAAATACGCAGCTGTCCAATATCCTTACTCTGTGACCTGTGGCCATTTAAGTTGTATGTTTAATACACTCATACAATGAGAACACAGTACATTATGAAAGCCACAGGGAAGAGACATAGTCACAGAGCTCTAACTGAGTCTGTATCCTTCAGAAAACCCTTTGGGCTGCTAATAATAGAAATCTCATAAACAGTAGCTTAAACACCTAAGGATTTGTTTTTCTCATGCAAGATGACTAGAGATAGACAGCTGATGATTTTGGTTTGGTAGCTCAATGATGTCAGGACTGGTGTCTCTGAAATGTTTGTCTTTCCCTCATGGTTGAAAGATGGATGTTTTCACTCCAGTTATTCCATCTGCTTTCATGGAAGAAGTGGGAAAGGGGCAGTTCTCTATATTTGTCCCTTTTATCAAGAAATCCAAAGCATTTTCAGAAACCACCTACATATTTCCACTTATATCTGTTTGCCCAGAATTGTGCACCTGGCCACCTCTCGTTGCAAGGGAGATTGAGAAAGTGAGCCCTGCAATGGAAGCAGGTATGGAAGAGGGTTTGGGGAATGAATGTTGGGTAAGCCAGTTAATAGTGTCTGCCATAGATGCCACTAACAGTTTGTAAACAGAGTATGGGGAAGACTTTGCACAGTGATAAATTCTTATGGTAAAGGAATTAATATTGACTCTACCTCACAGTAGGCATGGCCGGTACACTACTCTCCTCTTAGGGTCCACCAGAGACCTCACACAGCATCCTTACCCACTAGACACATTAGCATCATTGGATCTACTTGGTCAGATGGCCTGAACGGCAGGGAAGCTTGCACTGCACCCTCGTCCTAAGGCAGAGCCCATTCTTGCTCTGTGCCTCACTCGAAGCTAGCAGTCTTCTGAATCACTTGATTAATGAGTCAGAACAGTGTTCCCAAAAGCAGTATATTACTATTCCACGTATTTGGAAAGTGATTCTTGAGGCCAGGAGTGAGGGATGGATAAATGAAACAGGGCAAAAAGGAAAGCAAATGCAAGCCTGGATTACTGAGTTTGCCGTTGCTGGTTACAGATGGTTGATGCCTGATTCCATGAGATCATCTGAAGAGCCTTATGAAATGTGTCTCACAACTGCCTGCTGCCTGGAGAACGAAGGGACGGGCACTGATCCACAGGCTCCCGTTCCCCTGCACCACTGGGCTGTGCAGACGTGTACTGAGCAGCTTCCGGTGCCTGCCTCCTGTCTTGGTGGGGCTCATGGCCCAGGTGGTACTCATGCAATGCTGCTAAAAGCCTGAGTTTGACTGGGTGTCCCTGCAGTGTCTCCAGTAAGAGGGAAGTCCAAGAGAATTTGAAAAGATGTACAAATGGCAGGAAAGGGAGGGGATCTCCTGAATCTCTTCAGAAGAGATATAATTCCTAATGACGAAGGAAATATTTCAAGTCTTTCAAGCACCTAGAGGTATTTATCAGAGACATTTACAAAAATATACTTTTAACAATGGTACTTCTTTATTTAACTAGTCTCTCCAGGGGTGTCTTCTCCAATTGCCCATCTAGTTTTATTAAAACAGAAGTACAGCAGTAGAGCAACTGCACATTGACCCCATATGAGTCCCGTGGCAATCTTAGAGCTGGCTATCTTAGAGTTCCATCCAGGAGGGTAAATACATGACCCTTCTTTTGTTTTCGTCAAGATTAGAAATCTATCTCAGTGCCATCTTTGGCTTTTCTTTAACTCAGCAAATACATATTGTGCATCTACTAGGCACTAGCCATAACCGAAGCTTGGTGCTGGGGAGATGAAGATGCATACAATGTGGTCTCCAACCGTGAGGAGCTTGGAGTCAATGGGGAAGAATGGTGTGAAGGGTTGGTGAACCTGAGTTCATAGCCCTGTCAGTGTGTGGGGAAAACAACTTGTATCTGCAAGGGAATCTGAAGTACTCTTTAATAAAATAGTACCTAAAGCCTCCCAAATTAGCAGTGAAAGAATTGCCACTCAGGGAGGAGACAGCTAGACTTCCCTCTTGTTCTGCAAGATTGCCCCAGCCCTGGGGATCTCTTCAACCCCCAGTCTCAAATGTTGATTAACTTATAGAGTTTTTTACAGATTCTTTCCTATAGTTCAACTGAGGCCCAGGCTGGAATATTTAAAAATAACTCAACTAAAGTTTAGGGATAATAGAACAAAAGGGAACCAAACAGTGAGAAAGTCAGCTTATATAGTTTCTATTTCAAATGCCCTACGTTAGTACTGACCTTCCCATGGTCAGTATTTTTCACGGTTAGTGCTCCTATGGTTAATACTCTGGTAATAAGAAAGGACCTCCAGTAGATCTACCTCTTCAGAGTCCAGACCCAAAGGAACAAGGCTTGGAGAAAGGTGGTGTGTGTGTAAGGGAGGGGACGTTTGAGATTATTTTAGTAGGCCACTTGCTGGAATGGGAAGGTTCTGCAAAATTATTAAATTTAAAAAGAAGTTTTAAAGCAGCATTCATTCATTCAATAAATATTTACTGAGTAGCTATGATGTGCGAGGCATTGCTACGTGCTGGAATACAGTGGTGAGTAAGTTCAAGCTGGGTCCTTTTTGTATGCAGCTAACAGTCAAATGTGAATTCAGTACGATCTCATTCATGATGACATGTACATTTCTGTATTCATTTGAATGCTCATCCTACTGTGTTCTCAGTTTCCTACTTAGGACCTCCTTCTTGGTGACTATTTAATGAACACTTTGTATGGGGCTTAATAAGTACTAGCACTGTCCTAAGCACTTTACAAATACTAACTCATTTCAGCTTCATAACAACCTTATAAGGCAGGTACTATTATTATTGTCATCCACATTTTACAGATGAAGGAACTGGCACCTAAAGACGTTAGTACCTTGTCCAAGTTCATAGTAAGAAGCAGAGCTAGGATGTGGCCCTAGACAGTTGGGCCCAAAGTTAACGGTCTTTACAACTACTGTAAACTCCTGATGGGGGGAACAGGTCCACCTGACCCCCTACCCTTAGGGGTGGGGCCAAACTCCACGACCTTAATCCATAGCCGCCAGCATACAACATGGTACACGCAGGCACAGATCAACACCTGGGCCGCGCCGCGTACACAGCCGCAGCCGCAGCCGCAGAGGTGTTTTGGCTGGTGTGTTACATTGATTTATTACTGGTTTACAGGAAAGTCATAGATACAAAATGGTTGAAACAAAGAGAAAAAGGACAAGAGGGGGGAAGAGGAGTTGGGGGTTGGGAAGGACAGTAGGTATTTACATTAGAAAACCTAAGATGGGGGAAACTCCTGCAAATCAGCCCCAAACTGAGCTCTGAGGTTCCGGAAACCGAGGCAGGAAGGAAAACAGAAAGAGTTATATGGCTTTTGTTGCCTGACTAAGGGAAGATCCTTGACAGTCACAAGAGCCCTAGCTGCACAATATTTTGGTTTGTGGGTTCGGCTGCTGTTGCTTCTTTGCCTTATGAGACTGCTTGGTAGCTTTGTTTGAATTAGCTACTGGGTTTCTAATTGTAGCATTTTGCTTTGGTGAGTCTGCTGGGTTTTTGTTTTGTTCTGGTTCCACTCACCCCTCTGCCCCCGTCCTTCACTGGCTGCTGCTTCGCCTGCCTTCACCTGCGGGTGTATTTCAGGCGCCAGCCTGTTGGGTGGCAGTACTCACTGAATTCAGCCCCTGCTGTGTACAGAACACAGGTGGAGATCGGGGGAAAGGTCTACCAAGACAAGGTTCTTGCCTCTAGGGAGGCTTATAATCCATCTAGGAGAGTGAGCACACCTTTGTGAAGGACCCAGACAACAGGTTTCAAAAGAAATATACCAAAAATGGAAATTAATTTTGGGTGATTCCAAAGCATCCAGAGAGCATTGAACAGGGTTGGGGGGGGGGGGGGGTCTGACATGGCAGATTTTCTCCAGGAGGTGGGTTTTGATGCTGGACTTAAAACAAGGGTCTTGGACTGGCAGGTGGGAGGGTGTTCCAGAGGGAGCCCCGAAAGCCAGAACGAGGAAATCAAGTGCCGGAGGGGAGAAGACAGTCAGGCAGAGGCCCGCCTTCCTTGGGGAGCCCCATCAGGAAGAGGCGGATGCGCAGGGGCGCCTCATTTTATGCCACAGACATTTTTTCGAAAATACATAACTGGTGGAAAGTTGCTGAGCACCTGCGGCGCCGCAGGCACTGAGCTCGTCTCCCCGCGCGCCCTGCAGCGAGGCCTCGCTCCCTCCGGAGCCCGCAGCAGGCTCAGCAGCGAGGCTCAGCAGCCGCCGCCCGGCCTCGCCCAGCCGTCAGGGGGCGGGACCCGGCCGAGGGCCCGCGGGCCACACACAGCCTCGCACGTGGGGTATTTAAGGTGCTCCCGGTGGTGACGGTTTGACCCAGCCCTATGGCCGCGTCCCTCGCGAGGTGCACAGGACGCCCATTTTTTGCAGGGGTCCGAGACAGAGGGTAGCTATTTCATTAAAGACACATCTCTTCGGCCCGTTCGATACCAGATGATGACACAGAAAACATCTTCCATACGATAGTTTAGGTCACGCCGTCCACTCAGCAGATAATCTCGCAAAGCACCGTCGCCGCCAGCCCCGCCTGCAGGGGAGGGGCTGAAGCTCCCCAGCACCCCAGGCCCCGGGGCCGGGCAAGTACAACCCGCGTCCGCACCGAGGCCGCGGCGTCCCAGTGCTGAGGGAGGCCGTCGGGGGAGACGCCCGCAAGTCCCGCGAGGGGCGGGCGCCGAGACAGGGCCCCGCCCCGGCCCCAGGCCCCGCCCCGGCCGTGCTGGGGAGCCAGGCCGCGCCGGGGTCTGCGCATGCGCGCGGGGCCGAGGCGACTCCACCGACTCCCCCGCCTTCTCCGCGCGCCCTCGCCGCACGGTCACCCCGACTCTCCGCCCCTCCCCGCGGCGCTCGAGGGACCATGGCCGATCCTCGCGTGAGGCAAATCAAGATCAAAACCGGCGTGGTGAAGCGGTAAGGAGCCGCGAGAGCGCCGCCGCCAGCGCCTCTGCGCTGCCTCATGGCGGCCCGAGAGGCCGGGCTGAGCAGGCCCGAGGCGGGCGCGGGACTCCAGGCCTCGCCCGGGCTCCGCGGCCGGCGGGGACGGGGCGGGGCGCGCCGGGGCCGGGGCCCGCCCTCCCGTGGCCTCTCCCTTCGAAATCCCCACGGTTGAGCTGCGAGGGTCGGCGGCGGCCCCGCCCTGGGGCCCGCGGTCGGGAGCTGGAGGGGCGGCGCCCGCGGTCTGGAGGCTGGGCCGGCCTTTGGAGGCACCTCCGGGGTGCGCGCCGGGTCTCCACGCCGACGGGACAGCAGGGGGGCGGGCTCCGGCGGGCTCTGAAGTTTCGGGGGGACGCCCTCATCCAGAACGGGGCCTTGTGGACGCGCGGAGGTGCAGCCCGGCGGGCGGGACTCGCGGCCTCAGAACTGGGGCGTGAACTCCCGGCTCGCGCCCAACTTCTGTGGCCGCGCCCCCCCTCGGCTTCCCCGGAGCTCGGCCCACAGGTCGTGGGGCGCTGTTTAAGTAAGGGTGCTGCGTAGACCAGCCCGTAGCCCGGCCTCACCCTGACCGCGGTTAGACACCCGGGCGCCGTTAGGCCCCGGAGGTGGAGCTCTGTGGCGGGCATCCCAGCCGCGGAGGTAGACGGGCTTCTGCCCAGGCAGGTTGGTTTGCGGGAGAAATGTCTCCGCCTGGCCAGCTGGCCTTTTCCTCTTCGCCCACCTTTTGTCCCTTTTTAACTTATTTCCGCTGGAAGAGAGCCGCGGCAAAGGGGAGAACACACTTTTTAAGGGGTGGCCCCCGAAGCGCCGCGCCGCGCCTTCCCGGAGCCTTCCTCGTGACCCAGGCGGTGGGCCGGGTGCACAGCGGTCACCTGCACCGCCTCTCCCGAGTCAGGCTGCTCGTTCACACCGTCCTTCCGCCTCGTGTTTGCGGCGGTGAGCGCGCCCTTCGCGCCGAGCTCGGCTGCCTCGGCTTCTCCACCTGTGAGATGGGAGAGCGCCCGCCCCCCGCCGCCGTTGCCGGGCGCCTGCGCGCGCCGCGCGTCCCGTGTGAGCGCGCCTGGCAGGTGGCCGGGGACGCCGCCCGGTCCCCTCCTGCGGCGAGAGGCCGAGGTCGGGCGCGGTGCGAGTAGGGAAACCAAGCTGCCCAAGGCCCCGGTGCTTGTTAGTGGCCGAGCCGGGGAAGGAACGAAGGTTTCTGATCTACAACTTTCTGTCTTAAGTACAACGCTTCAAAAAAGAGTATTTTTTATAATAGGAGGGGAATTGAGATATATAATTAAAAAAATTTTTTTTCAATTACAGTTTGAGACGTATAATTGAAAATGGAAATAATTTGCACCATTACTCAGCCCAGAGTTCTGTCGTTCACTCTTGCTAGGTTACTTAGGTAATGGCATTTTAGTAAGTTTATTTAGTAGAAGCACCAGGGTAGAGTGGAGAGTGCTTTAGCTTGGAAGTAATGAGGACTGACTTCTAATGGTAGATTCCCATTAATTACCTGTATGACCCTGTCATTCCTCATCCTGATGACCTATACTAGTTTATGAAGTTACTCAGTTCAAGTAGTTGTATGCTTACGGTACATATTCTAGAGAAAAAACTCGTGTAGATCATGAATAAGCTTAGTTTTTAGGCTTTCAGCATTCCCAAGTACTTACAGAAACTGCTTGGAAATAAAGTTTTGTTTTCAGCTTATTTCAATAATAGAGCATTATCAGACTTTAATTTTGATTCTTCATACTGCAGTAAATTTATCACGTTTGTGAAACCTTCACAGTTTACTATATATCAAATTGCTTACAAATTAATGAAAATGTCTATCATACATTTTTTTCATGGCTTTTCTGTTGACATTTTGGAGTAGAGTTCCCCATATGTACTAAAATGAGATGTGTTGATGTGCTGTTCTTTTAAAAAATCCTAAAATTTCTCTTTAGCTGTTTATTACACATATTTTGCTTTGGTAGATAACCATCTAACTCTGTAAATATTGCTTCCTACTTGCTTTCTCCCTGTTATTTTTCTCTGAAATTTATTTTAACTCTTTCCATCTTCTGCCAATTCTCCATCGTACCTCAGCAAAGAAAAAGCTAGATGAGGGAGATACAGTAACATAATAATGATTGCTGGGACTGAATGATCATGGGACTTCATTATATTCTATGTTTAAAAATTTTCATAATAAAAAGATTTTTAAAGGTATGCATTTTTCTCCTCTCTCCAAATTTAAAAGACTTCTTGATTAGTTTTATGATTCAGACATGTTCCTGGTTTTGTGAACATTGGTTTCTTAAAGCAGTGGTCTAAAACCCAGTTTCTGTTCTCATCACCTCTTTTCTAGTTAGAAGTTCATTTCCCATAACCCCATTTTTTTCTTCAGAAGTCACAACTTGTATTTGGAAGAAGAGATTTAAAGTCATCATTCATGTCCCTAATTCCTTCAGTTTTCTCTCCAGGAATTGAGAGCCACTAGAAATATATTCTAGGAATTGGTCCTAGAGTTCAGTTTGGGTAGGCTGTAATAGGGAGGGTGCATTCTTGGAGTTTAGTGTCTGCTAGAATCCTTCAAGTGATCCAAAAGTGTCCTTCAGTGGGTTTTAGGAAGATTATCTGGGCAGGCAGATGGAATACTGCAGGAGTATGGAAACAGGTAAGTAACTAGATGGTGATTTGGTATCAGGGAGCCCAAACACTGGGTGGAAGATGGGCGTTTGAGCATGTTGGCAAAGCCGAGAAGGCAGTCTAGTGGGTGGCAGCTATTTTAGAAATGAAAGTAGAAAAAAGTTTCAAGGGCATTATTTTAGGCCCTAGGAAAATAAAGAGATGCCTCACAGGGGAGCCCTAGTCTTAGAGAAACTTTGTTACCTTGCATGGTAACAAAGGCAAAGTATCTGATTTTTGAAAATGGATTTTAAGAAAGAGATTATATCCCTAGGAACAAAGAAAGAGTACAGTTACTAGGAATGGCTTATAAAGTGAGAGTTGGACAGCAGTGAGGCTGACTTGGTCCTGAGCCTCTGACTCCTAGAATTCCTTACATATCCCCTTCCCAGCAACAGGATTGTTTTTCTAGGACTAATTCTGGACATGAAACTAGAGAAATGGGTACACTGTGGGCTGGATGGGTAATTATACTAAGTTTCTTCTAGCAGCAGCCTTTGTTCACATGTGACCCACTGTTAGTGGGTGTAAGTTGGTAGGTTTGTGTCTGGCAGGCTCTTTTTGAAAATTTGGATCCATGTTCCAGGAAGATTGCTGGACCTAATGATGTCTGTGACTGGGTCACAGCTAATCTGGTAGCCCTAGCAGGGAGTTACCAAATATTACTCTAATTTTCTTCTCCAGTGAAGGACTGTAAAGTCCCCCCTCCCCCCCTTTTTAATGTCTAGGTGGCATCAGCACCCTGGATTACCTGGGACTGAAGGGTTTCTGAGGATGTGGAACCTTCATTGCTAAATCTGGGAAAGTTCTATGCAAACTACAATGATGAGTATTCATACCTCTTTTGTAACTAGCTAACATAGCACTGTTTTTCTGTGTTATATGGAGACTATTTGCTGATAGTACAACTGTGAATTGAGTGTTGTACCTTTCTTAAACTAAAATTTGAATGCATTCTGTAAATATGAATCTATGCCAGAGTAGCTTTTTTTTTTCTGTGTTAATTTAAATAGTGATTTAGAAAATAATTTTCACTAAAGTAGAAAATATAGGATTGATGTTTTAAACATTGATATAGTCTCTCAGCTAAATAACATGTCCACAATAAGTTTCTAAATAGAACTTGTGTTTTCTTTTTTAAACCACAGTTATGGTAAAATCACCAAATTCTTTAGCAAGAGCAAAGTGTTTTCATCCATTTAACATAAAAGGTTATTTAATAACTTTAAAGGGAACTTATTTTCAATAAAGCTTACTAAACTAGCCCACTGGTGAGTGAATTAATGGATTAAAAATATTTTCTTAAATATATCATTTTGTAACGATTTTAGATTGGTATTGGTTTAAAATCCATTGTGAACAAAGAATGTAAGGGCATTGAAAATTGCACTGACTTTGGCCCATAGTTTCTCTCTGATTAAATGAAAGTGACACCAGTAGATTAGAAGGAGACTAGGACAATTCACACTGCAATTGTGTTAGTTTAACTTTAACAATCTTTTAACACTCTTGTTTAAATGTAGCTGACATACCATAATTACAAATCTACAAGCCTTGATTATAGAATTTTACATCATGAATCTGTGGGGAAATTGTATTGATTTTTTTTTTTTTTTAAATAAAGCAAGCACCTTTCCCAAACTGTGGCATCTTCCCAAGTTTGTTTATACTTATTATACCTCTGGTATATAACTGTGTATGATATATATATCATATATACATATATATATATATACACACACACACACTATCCAGAAAGCATAAAAACAACATTAAAGGTAAAATCTCCATGTTGTTAAATTTATATATTCATGTATTTATGTCATACTGATGTATATTTTATATATATACTAAACATATATGTTACACTGACATAAAAGTGAAAGATACGAATGACATTTATACTTATGTAGACAGAGAGACAGTTTTTCCACTTTAGCTTTAGCTGTTTATACACTTCTCTCATTTAAAGTAATGATGGATAGAAGTATGGTGGATAATATCTGTGAGAAGTTAAGGACATAGCCCTGTAAATTACTCCTGTAAGCTTTAGTAGCTTTGTTATCATCTTTTCTCCTCTTTTCCTACATCATATCCTTTGATTTGAGTTAAGCCAAAATGGCCAACTTCCTACCTTGAAACTTAGCCAACTCTTTTTGGAATTTCTGTAATATATCCAGTTATGCAAAGTGATAGTCAGAGGCAGTGTCAGAATGGATTACAGGTGGTCAGCTCTTCACCACCTTCTGCCAACTACTTGGCAAGCAGAAACTTAGGAGCAACACAGCTGGCAGCCAGATGTCTCTTTAAGCTGAGAAGGGAGAACTCTAAGGCCACTCATGACCATGGTTTTTCCAACACAAGCTATATTATTCTGCAATTTGAATATGGGAATGAAAGATATTTTGATCCCTTTGTGTGTGTCTCTGTCTGTGAATGGGTTCTGTGTTTTCGTTGCATTTTTTGTTTGGTAGGAAATTTTGAAAATCTGTAGTAAGCAAGGTTGAAAAATTTTGTTAATAGTTCAGAACCCCTAGAATACAAATGCTTAGATGTGCAATCTATTTCATTTCCAACAATACATTTATAGAAGAACATAGTTTATATTGTGAAGCTGTTTTATATGCCCAGCTGATTTTTAAATGACAGATCACTGATCCAAGATCACTGATTTATTAGGTACATTTGAAGTACTTCTTTCTGAGTCCATTTCTCTTTCCTCTCCCTCTTTGCCAATAAGTAATTATTATTTTGAATTTGATCTTTATAATTTCCATGCATATTTTAAAAATTTTGATTTATATGTAGATATACATAAACCATATTACAGTATTGTTCTGCTCCCTTAACTTTATATAAAGCTAGATAGCTAGTGCCCTGGCCACCATGTCTCAGTTGTTTGGAGCGTCGCCCAAATCACCAAAGGTTCGTGGGTTCAATTCCTGGTCAGGGCACATACCCAGGTTGTGGGTTTGATACCTGGTCAGGTATGTACGTGAGGCAGCCAATAGATGTTTCTCTCTCGCTTTTTTTTTTTTTTTAGAGAAAGAGAAACATCGATTTGTTGTCCCATTTATTTATGCATTCATTGGTTGCTTCTTGTATGTACCCTGACTGGAGATTGAACCTGCAACCATGGCATATCGTGACGACCCTCAAACCAGCTGAGCTCCCCAGCCAGGGCGTTCTCTTTCTCTCTAAAAATCAATAAAATAAAAAAAGATAGATACACACACAGGAACTTGGTCGTATTGGTTGTCACCTGAGAGAGAGGCTGTATAACTGAAGGACAGGGATGGGAGGAAATTCTTATAATTTTCAATTATGTATTACCTTTCAAAATATAAATCGAAGGTTTAAAAATTGTAAATAGTGTCATATAGGAACATTTCTATAATTTTTTGTGTGCATATTATTATTTTTGAGATTTATTCATGTTTAAACAGATAACTCTAATTCATTATCTTGTATGTTTTTCATTCTATTGTCAAATGATATTTAGTTTTATCTCTTCCACTCAGTTTTTTACTTTTTCAAATGGTGTTACCGTATACTTTGCTAAATATGGCTCCTAGTGCACATACATAACAGTTCGTATAAGGCACAATTTCTCAGGTAGTGAGCCCTGAATGGATTACAGGTATATGGAGGTATAGCTCTCCTTAACTTTCAGGATGGTCAGGTATGGCCAAGAACAGCCCTGGGATATACGGGTGAAGAGCCTTTCAGACAGAAATAATAGTAAATACAAAGGCTTGAAAAAGAGCAAGATTGGTCAATTTGAGGAGCAGCAGCCAAGTGAGAGAGAGGAGGAGGGGTAGGAGCCACTCTGCAAAGTAGGAGAAAGGGGGTATAGACCTTATTGGGCCTCGTGTGTAAGGACTTGAGCTCAGATCTCAGATCTCAGATCAGATGTTAGCACCTCTGTAAAAGTTTCCTAGCTGTCTCCAAAGTTAGTGCCTCCTTCTCAGTGTTCTCAAAGAACTTTGTAGTTTTCACTAAGACAATACTAAAAATACGTTTAAGCTATCTGTTGCATCCACTGTACCACTGGTTTTAAAAGTATGGTCTAGGGATCCCTTGGGGTCCCTGATATCTTTTCAGAGTATCTGCAAGGTTAAAGTTAGTTTTGTAACTTTATTTACCTTGTTCACTTTCAGTTGCTCATAATTGTACATTGAAGTTTCCCAGATGCTATATGGTATGTGACATTGCAACAGATTGAATGCATACGCGTATGAGAATTCAGATGCTTTTTGGGAAAATAATAGTTATGTTTCATAAAAGTAGGTTATTCTTTTTTTTTTCATTCTCACCTGAGGATATGTTTTTGATTTTAGAGAGAGAGGGGTGAGAGAGACATTGATTGGTTTCCTCCTGTAAGTGCCCCAACCAGGGATAGAACCCATAACCTATGTATGTGCCCTGATGGGGAATCGAACCTGCAACCTTTCGTTGTACAGGATGGTGCTCCAGCCAGCTGAGCCACCCAGCCAGGATAAAATCATTTTTTTGGTTTTTTTTTTAGTATATTTTTATTAATTTTAGAGAGAGAGAAGAAGGGAGAGGGTGTGAAACATCCATCAGTTGCCTCCTTCATGCCCCTTACTGGGTTTCGAGCCCACAATGGGGGCAGGTGCCCGGACCGGCGATTGAACCAGTGACCTCTCGGTGCATGGGATGACGCTCAACCAACTGAACCACACTGGCCAGGGCCAAAATAAGTTATTCTGACATGTACATTCCTTTTACGTTTAGGTGGATTAAATATACTTAAATCTTTTTAATTTTAAAAATATTCTTTAAATTGTTCAGTTTCAATTTCTAGTACAGTAATTATTATTTTTTTAACCTCTTTATTTTTTATTTATTTTTTTACCAAGTTTTTCTTTTTTCTTTTTCTTTTTTTATTTAAAATATTACAAATGTCCCTTTATCTCCCCAATGACCCATTCCACCCCATGTCACCCCATGCTACCCCCTTCCCCAGTCCCCCTCCCACCATTGTCCGTGTCCTTGGATTGTGCATATCTGCATAAAATTCTTTGGTTAATCTCTCCCCTTCCACCCACCCGCCCTCCTCCATCCCTCTGACATTTGTCAGTCTGATCTATGCTTCCATGTCATTGAATCTATTGTATTCATCAGTTTATTAAGTTCTTTAGATTCCACATATAAGTGAGATCATGTGATGTTTGTCTTTCTCTGCCTGGCTTATTTCACTTAGCATAATTTTCTCCAGGTCCATCCGTACTGTCCCAAAGGCTACGAGATTCTTCTTTACAGCAGCGTACTATTCCATGGTGTAAATGTCCCGCAGCTTTTTTATCCACTCATCTACTGATGGGCACTTGAGCTGTTTCCAGATCTTAGCTATTAGTACAGTAATTATTAATAGACATAATTCACATAAGCAAAGCTCCTTGGCTCCTGTGATATGTGATTTATAATAAACATGTATTTGGTCTTTCTCCCCATTTCTGACATAGAGCTCCTAAAAACCCTCAGAATTTCCTAAGTGTAGAAAGAGATAAAAGGTCTATTTTGTTATGTTAATGAGGCAACTTTTGGAAAGCCCCCTAAGTCAACTAAGAAGGGAGGCTATTGCTAGGGGAACCAACCATGATTCAAGGATTGGAACTTTTAGTCCCATCCCCTGACCTCATTTATGCCTATGTAATGAAGCTGTGATAAAATCCCAAAACAAAAACAAATGACAATATACACTCTAGACACTGTTTTACACACTGCATTTTTTGCACTTCCATATTAGAAAATACAGAACAGCCTCAGTTCCTTTTAATGACTGCAAAGTAGTCTTTTGTATGGACATACCACTTTTTTTTAAAACTAGTTTTTTTATTGATGGGCCTCTATATTGTTTCCAGTATTTTACTCTCTTGGAAAATGCAGTAATGGATTTTCTTGTATGTATGTAGTTTTACAGATTTCAGGTATATCTGTAGAACAGATTCCTACAAGTGGAATTGCTGCTTTAGGGGAAGAGAAACTTTTCTCTCTACAGGGTGGGGCAAAAGGAGGTTTACAGTTGTGAGTACACGAGTTTATTCTTGTATTATTATTTATTATTGTATTATTTATTTGTATTACAACTGTAAACCTACTTTTGCCCCACCTTGTACTAAATACTGTGGCTGGCACCCTGTAAATTAGACTGACAAAAGACAGATTAATAAGAAAAAAGCAAATAGAAGTTTATTAACATGCAAACACATAGGAGTACTCTGTAGTGAGTAACTCAGGAAGGGTTATTAGACTTGGTCTTATATAGCATCTTAACAAAAGAACAAGGAATTTGTAGAGAAGTGACAAACTAAAGGAAAGGAAGTTTGGGTTTCTGACAGATTGTGAGAAGGGAAATATTTGTGGGGGAACTAATGGAAGATAAGGGCTAATCAGTAAAGTTTGTCATGTAGACTCCTTTGGTGCCATATCAAGGCTAAGGGTCTAGAGTTGTCTTTGGTAATTAACTTCTGTATTCTGGTAGAGAGGAGAGGGGGGACACTTGTATACATTTATGTTCTCCTTTTAGGTAAATAGGGGGAGGGCAGATAACTTATATCTGCTTTTTCTCAGTTTCCCTCAGCTCAAAATTATTCTTATGCCAAGGTTGCATATTTTGGGGTGGCATATTCTGCTATCCTTCACTGGCTCAATTGGCATGTGTGTTTTAAAATTTGAGAGATACAGTAAAACCTCTATATAACTGACTAATTTGGGCAAGGGGGTGTCCATTAAAGCTGAAGGTTTGTTATATAATAAAGTAGGTTTTCCAAATGCGTATGTTAGAAAATAGACAAATTAGTTAATTGACCTGTTTTTACTTGCGTAGGCACGTTTGTGTAATTAAAATTAAGTATGTAAAAGTTGTCCTTATGTATTTCAGTAATTTTAAATTTATACTGAATAGGTCTAGTAAATGTGTGTATTCATCAGTCACCACAAGTAAACAAATGCACACGGCTGGGGCATGGCTTAGTGCAAGTTGGAACATCAGCTGGCTCATGTTAAAACTGTTACAGAAAGTCGCACCACTCTACAACAGAACCAGTTACCACATGGGATGAGGTGTGATCACATGCTAATCATTCGTTGAACACTGTTTACAAGCAGTGACTTGGATTTAAATATGTAGACTATAGTTATAGGTATGTAATATTCATTTATGTTGGCGAAGTTACTACAGTGTTTTTTCTAACATACGGCCTATTTGCTAAAATTTGTTAAAAATAACAGTGAATTAATAACAAAAAGTAACCTGTTAATTTAATTACAAGCAAATCTTGGTTAAAAGCATTTTTAAATTAACAGGGTGTTAATTTGCATGTGACATAGGGACCGGAAATTTTGTTTGTTAAATCAAGTGTTTACTGTATTGGCAAGTTGCCCTCTTATCTATTTATAATTCCACTAATAATTCTATACAATATCTTAGCTTTCAGTTTAGTATACCCTTTTGGTCTGGAAAGAATTAAACTCTGTAAGTAGAAATGCCCAAGTGTGTGTAGTTTTTTTAGGGAAATACTTTTCACATTGCTAAAAATGACAAAAACTGATGAGGCATACAGGTATGCTAAACAATTTAAATTAATTTCACTTCTGAAATAGTCCTAAAAGGAGAAAATCTTGTCCTTTTGAAACTAAATTGTAGAGCTGATGAAGTACCCCTTAGAGATTCTCTCTCTCCTGCCCTTCTCTCTTTCCATGTTCCCTTGCTTCTCACTCCCTTCCCCAACAAGACAAGAGAGGTAGTTAATTTGCTCAGAATTACCCAGCCAATTACTGGTAGTGCCAGAATTGGGAAACATTCTAAAATTACATTACACTATGTCATAGAACAAGTCTGAATTCTTCAGAAGGATTTTTCTGTTATATTCTGTTACAGATTTTTTAAGTTAGATTTTATTCAAAGTTTGGTCTGTTGACATAAATGTTCAAACCTGTAGAGAATTTTTGTAAGAATTTATTTGAGTCAAACTGACAATATGATGGGAAGCAAGATCTCAAATGTTCTGGAGAATGGCAGTTTTGCAGTTTCTTTTATGTCTTTGGAATTAAGGAAAGAATGTAAGGAAGATTACATGAAAGTGGGAGAAAAGCAAGGTATAGGATAGTTAAAATTATGTGCTCCCTTGAGGGTGGTTACTCCTCCAAGGAGTCTGAAATAGAGGCATTTCAAAAATGTGTTAAACTAGATGCACAAAAACAATGGACAGGGCTTATATAAGGGGAAGATAAACCTTTTATAGGCCTGGGGGATGACTACCCACCATGACCTGCCCAGTTAGGAATTTATGATCACCCCTTGGGGTTAGTTTCAGTTAGATTTATTATAGAACCTCTTTTTCATCCACAGGTCCTTGAAACTAGACTAGGTTCAGTGAGCTTTGACTCTAAGTTATTTTTCAGTTTTATCGTTGGAATTTCAGTTTTAAATAATAAATATGTGACATCTAAAGAATAACCATTGGTTATGCTAGAAATAAGTTTAATAAACTGGCCAGCTTTACTTTGTGAACATTCATTTTGTATTCAGTTCTGCATTAATGCTTTTAGGAAAGCATGTGAATTGCTTTGATTCTTGAGAAGATCATCTTGATTTCTCCCCTTTGGAGAAATTTTAGAGAATATGTACTTTCCACATTGTTGAAAATTATAGGATAAAAACAGATTGGGTATGCAGATACGCTGAAACATTTTTTAAGTGCAAATCTAAAATTTAAAAATCTAAAGAAAACTACAAATCTAAACTGTTTTAAACACTGTTGCCAAAGAATCTATCTGGGCAAATAGACTAAGAAGAAACAGAAAAAACTTTAAAAGACCAATAGCACCTTGCTGGCACATTGCTAATAAGGACTAATAGGTACTTAAACTGATGAAAGTGATTCAGACAACAACATATTAACCCCCTACTGTGGCCTGTTTTAAGCTGTTAATAGACATTAGCCTTTTAAGAAAGACTAACACTTTTATATTCCTTTCCTAAGCTTTTGGTACATTTGTGAACTGTTATAGCCACTTGCCATATTATATTAGATTCTTATAGGTCAGTGCATTTTCCAGTGTATTTTTGAGAAGTGCTAACTGCTCTGAAAGTTTAGATTGCTTGTAGTCTTTAAGAGTTCTTAATTTGATAATTTCACATTTAATTTTTATTACTGTAACTAAATTTTTTTGTAGAAGTTATATGGGGAGAATACATGCTGATGTACTTTTCACTGACAAAAGGAATGTGAAAATGATTGTTCTTAGGTTTTATTTTTATTTTTTTACATATTAAGGCCATAATTTTTTCAAAAATTTTCTACTTGCATATCTATAAAATTATAAGTATTATAAATACTTGGTGATTTTCCACAAATAAGTCTAATTCTTAAAAATTTGGCCTATAAGTATATGTATGAGGAGGGAGGATTTTAACAGTATAATTTCCTTTAAAATATTGAGTAAACTTTTTTTAATTAATTAATTTATTTATTTATTATTATTAAATCCTCACCTGAGGATATTTTTTCTATTGCTTTTCAGAGAGAGTGGAAGGGGGGGAGAGAGAGAGAGAGAGATAGAGAGAGAAACATTGGTATGAGAGAGACACATTGATTGGTTGCCTCCCACATGTGCCCTGACGGGGGCTGTGGACCAAGCCTGCAACCGAGGTACGTGCCCTTGTCTAGAATCGAACCTGGGACCCTTGCTCTAACCACTGAGCTTAACTGGCTAGGGCAAAATATTGTAAGTAAACTTTAATGATGACTTTCTACATGTTAGGATAGTAACTTAAGTTTTTGTTTAGGTACATTGTTTTTATAACACTTTTTTAAAGAAGAGATTAGTGAATAGTTTTGGATGTTTTATGTTTCATAGTAATTCCAGTTATAAAGTTAATAGATGTTTGACTTGGTTTTTACAATAATTTATCTTGAAGAAGCTGATTGCACGATATAAGTAAATGTTGAAGAATATATTGATTGGATTAAATAATGTTGTGTGTGATTTGGATAAATTAAGACATTACCAAAAATTTTGGGTCTTTGATAATTCTTAGAGGTAAAAACATAAGCATAGTACTTAATTTGTGATCCAGATAGGACAGTTTTAGTGACCACAGAAGTGAATGATACGTATACAAAGCTTATTTCTATTATTTCTCATGCCTATTCAAAACCAAGGGGGAAAATGAAACAAAATGTTTATGAGAAATTGCCATATCCAGTTTGTGGATTTATTATTATAACTACGAAGTGAATATCTGAAGAGCAGGTTTAGGTCTAAGTGTTGAGTTTATTACTGAAGGTAGTAGTATTAGGGCATAGCTTTTTTGGTTAGAATTAGTCTTTTGATTACGATCAGGTTTATTTTTTAAATTGATTTGAGAGAGAGAGAAAAAGGGATGGGGGAGAAAGAGAGAGAGAAACATTGATTTGTTGTTCCAGTTATTTATGCATTCAATGGTTGCTTCTTGTATGTACCCTGACCGGGGATGGAACCCGAAACCTTGACATATTGGGACGAAGCTCTAACCAACTGAACTCCCTTCCCAGCGCCAAGATCAAATCTATATCATTATACCAAACAATTTTCTCTTATCCTGGAATAGATGCTTGTTTAAAAGTTAAAATAAGGTAAATCCTTTTTTTCCCATATTATTTTAGTATCAAATTCTCCACTCTAATGTCCCACTTGGCTGCAATTGTTTTCATAACTTAGAAATAATTGAAACAGTGAAACATATCTTCAGTGGCAGTTTGAGATGTTTCTAAAGGCTGACATTCCCTGTTGGGAACCAAATGGACAAAATCCATTCAGTCTTCATATGTGGGTTTTACAACCATTGGAACAGAAGTGACTAGTAAATTTGAAGACATCAACAACCAATTCTTTCCCCAGCAGCAAACATATAGAAACTCATCTTTCTTACAGTTTTAAGTGGCTACTACGGCACTTGAATATCCCTGTCTTTCTTCCCATGGGGAAAATATTTTCTAATAAGCCAGAGTTGAGAGAAAATGTAAGGTGATAACTGGCTACTAATATTACTGCCAACCTGGACTGTGATAAATTTTCCCAGGCCTGAGGATTCTGTCATTGGTTTTATTTCAACAGCTACTTACTGAACATTTGTTATTCATAAGGCACTATGCTAAATATTGACCACTGTTCACTAGAACTTTGTTATTCACTTTTTGCCAAAAATGACCCCCCCAGTGGGGATCAATTCTTAGTTGAAAGAGCATTCATAAGTGCTTTGTAACGCATAACACATGATATATCTTAGCTTAACATTCCTTAATATCAGATGTTCAGGTTTATATTTATTGTGAAAATTCAGACTAGTGTCTTCCTTGAAATTAGTGACATTTCACTTAGAATACAATGTTACTGAATTAAGTAAATTAAGTTTGTGGCTTAAACTAAGTTCATTTTAGTAGCAAAAAAAGCATTTTGAAATAAAAGTAATTATTACAGCATTGTTCTGAACTATGGATAAATATTATTTAAAGTACTGCTTTGAAACCAATGAGTGATGAAAAAAATGCTAAAAAGGGAAAGGCAGTTAT
This sequence comes from Miniopterus schreibersii, assembly GCF_964146895.1. Taxonomy (NCBI): domain Eukaryota; kingdom Metazoa; phylum Chordata; class Mammalia; order Chiroptera; family Miniopteridae; genus Miniopterus; species Miniopterus schreibersii. The sequence continues at coordinate 64,795,349 of NC_138103.1, forward strand.
ATTACCACTTTTAAAATTGAATTGCTGAGTACTTATGTTTTTTGCTTCCAAAATTTCTTACCACCTTCTGCCCCAGCATTTAGCTCCCTCTTGCTTATTTTGGCAACATAATAAGCTATGGGAAGAGCAGTGTTAGTTGATATTTTTTGAGCTGTCACTAAGTACTACATGTGTGTGTACTTTTAACCACCACAGTGCTTATATGAAATAGTTGTAGTGATCCCCATTTAAGAGATGAAAAAAATGGAGTTTAAGTAATTTGCCCAAAGATAAACAGCCAGCAAGTGGTAGAGCAAGGATGAAAGGGCACCTGTTGAGTGGCACCAGTACGCTTGACTATACCCTTTTTTACTTTGACAAATTTATTAAGGGGATGAGGCTGACTCTGTGAAGTCACTAGATATAGGAAGATGAATCACACTGTGCTTTCAAGGAGCTCCCAATGTCAGGGAAAGACATAAGTCATGCAGTTAAGGACAGAATGCTTCCTGAACCCAGACCAGGTTATGGCAAACTGTCTCTACGGCAGAGTTTTTCAACTTTGGCACTTTTGACATTTTGGGCTGGATACTTCTTTGTTGGGTGTCGGGAAGGCTGTCCTTTACATTGTAGTGTGTTTAACAGCATCCCTGTCTTCTACCCACTAGATGCCAGTAGCACCCCTCCCACACACACACTTGTGACAATTCTTGGCATGGGGACAGGCTAGGGAATAAAATTGCCCCTGTTGAGAACCACTACTGTAGTGTTAAAGAGGCTTATTGTAAGTGACATTTGAGTGGGCTCTTGAGGCTGAGTACAAGTTACATTATAGATAGAACTATATGTATAAAAGTATGAGGTATGACTCAGTATATTACATTTGGGAGTTAATGTTTGTGATGACTGGAGCATTTAGGGTGTGGGGATTGAGGAGTTAGTAAGAGATAAGGTTGATAAAATAAATTAGGATCCAGTTATGTATGTCATACTAAGAAGTATTGTTTTTTCCCCTGTAGGTAGTAGAAAACCATCATAGGTTTATAGGTGAGTGACAGCCTGAATGATCCACATGGTATTTACTTGCCTCTTCTTTATATCTTCAAGTATTGCATAAGTGTAAGTTCTTTGAGGGCAGAGACCATGTCACTCTTGTTCACCATTATATCCTTAGTGCCAACGATGATACAGGACTTGGCACAACCGTGTGAAATAGGAAGGGGAAAAATAGGGAATTTATAGATGTGAAAACTCTTAGAAGAGGTTGTGGTGGCCATGAGAATGGAACTTGAAGACCCTCACACTCAGGGAGTGTAATAACCAAGGGCCCCACTACTGAATTGTGAAATCCGTTACATTTTTTTCTCAAGGTCTCTCTTTCCATCACCTGCTGACAGCCAGTAGCAGACTCTCCTTTGCTGGGAGACATGGAAAGCCTTGCCAAACCTTCCTAAAACTGCATGGCAGTCTAAGGTGCTTTCCTAACCTTTCCTCTTTCTTTCATTCAGGGTCCAACTTGCATCATTGTCCGATGACTCTCCTGGCCTTTGACAGCCACCTTCCCATTTTCTCTCTCATGAGTATATGCACTGATAAAATCCTTGCAGGTTTAATCCCATCTTAGTGTTTGCTTCTTCAAGGCCCTGGATAACACAGAAATTAAATGACTTTCAAAAGGGCACACAGTTATTAATTGGCAAAATAGATTCGACAATTTAGGTTTGAGGTCTCTTAGTCCTACCTTTAAGAACCATTATATATGCTATTCTTTAGTAAGGCAATAACTTTTGACTCTGGCATTTATATCTCCTAGCCAGTCTTTTGAATCTAATGCCTTTTATCAAATTGCCTGTGATAAAATGCCCTACTTCTGTAGTTGATTATCAAGTCTTTAAGAATCTTGAATAGTTATTCCACATTTCAGCCCAATTAAGAATTTTCTAGCTATCGTTTTCATGTTATAGACAATGGTATGGAAGTGGAAGAAAATACAATACACAGTTTATGTTTTGTTGAGTAATGTGTTATGAGATCTTTTCAAATCCCCAAGTTTGCAAACAATAATTTCCTTAGATTTCTTTACTTATTATTATCACTGCCACTAACAGTTTACTCTTCTGGGTCTTTTTCCTGCAAGAAACAAAATGTTTTTTATTTGTGTTTTAATTCATTTACTAGAGTTATATCACACAAGGATAAAAATAAAGAACAGAAAAACTGCATGGAAAGTTGATGCTGGACAGTTGTTAGACTCATTAATCATATTGGTGACTTTTTTCTGAATGCTGTCTTCTCAGCTCATAACCTTCAGAATTGTATTTCAGCAAAGTTAAAATTATATTATGTGAACATTTGGGGGTATTTACTGAAAGTCAAGTCTTCAAATGTTATATCCCCAAATGTCCTTTGTATTCTCTTGGTGACCATTGACACTGGTCATGTAAGAAATGCCCAAACTTGTAGAAAATTTTTACAGGAGTTTATTTGCACCAAACTGATGACATGCCAGAAAGCAGTATCTCAAATGCTTCTGAAGAATGACAGTTTGCAGCTTCTGTTATGCATCTGAAATTATGAAGGGAATTTAAGAAAGATTGCATGAAGGTGGGAGAAAGCAAAGTAGGGATTGGATTATAAGATAGTTAACAAGATTATGTGCTCTCTTGAGGGTGGTATTTCAAAGGTGTGTTAATCTAGATGCACAGAAATAATGGACAGACTTGCTTAAGGCAAAGGTAAATCTTTTACTAAAGTTATATGCCTGTGGTGTGACTATCCACCATGACCTGCTAGGTTAGGAATTTATGATCAGATCACCCTGTGAGGGTACTTTCTGTAGAACACTGTTTTCATCCGGTTTTATGGCCAGTAAGGTAGGGAGTAGAAGGGGAGAGATGAGTGAGAGACATGGAGAGGAAGGGACGTAAGGTTAATAGAAAAGGGAATAAGAGGTAGAAAGAATGAATGAATGCTACTTGCTTTGGGCCTCAGGTAACATCACACTTATTTTGTCCATTAAAGAATGAAGCTCCTTGGGAGTGGCAAAACATGCTTTATTCTCTTTGCAGTCTTCAGAATCCAGGATGGTGCCTTAAATTTAGTAGTTATTCAAGAAGTGTTTGAGGGCCCTGGCTGGGTGGCTCAGTTGGTTGGAGCGTCGTCCTGTACACCAAAAGGTTGTATGTTCTATTCCCGGTCAAAGCATATACCTAGGTTGTGGGTTCAATCTTCAGTCAGGGCACGTAAATATATCAACTTTTGAATATCAAATCTTCCTTCAGGCTTTTTCTAACCATGCAGTTTCCTCTGGTGAGCACATTCCCCAACCAGTAGCTCAGATTAAAATTTACTAGTCCTTAATTTTATGCCTCTTCTTAATCATTACTTCTTTCCTGAAGTCTTCCCTGGCTAATGGCAGAATCAGGTGCTCTTCCTCTGTGTCCCATGCACCATCAAACCTATAGACTTACCTGCATCTGCACCATTACTTTCCTCATTACTTCCTCTTAGAATTAAAGATCTGAACCTTGTATTGAAAGCCAACATTCTACCTGTGCTCTAAATGCCATCCTCTCGCCCATTGTGTTTCTCTTCTCTTTTCTGTGTCTTTAATCTCTTTGTCAGTTTCATACCAAGCATTCAAGCTTGATAAAGTCACTAACATCTTAAAGAATCAACAGCAACCTTTATCTCATTTTCCTCCCTAGGAGCCATACTTGTCAAAAGAGTTGTCTGTATTCACAGGCTCCACATTCCAACTTCCCAGTCATTTCTTAACCCACTGTGGTCTGGTTCTTTCCTTACCAACAGTGGTGAAACAAAGGTCACTCATACATTGTATACTGGTGTGGATCAGCACAGGTTAGCTCTGGACATTTTCACTTTAATGTCACATAGGCACCTCAAACATATCATAATCTAAAAGGTACTAGTTTTATGTTTTCCCTCTCTTGGGCTCCTTATATATTTCCTCCTGAGCTCCTTCTCTCAGACAGTGGCACTATTTTTGGCTTTTCCCACTCCCTTATCTTCCCACATCAATCACTCACCATTATTAAAATAATTTTCAACATCTCTTAATTCCCACAGCTACCACCCTGGACTAGGTCATCACATTCCTTTTCCTGGATTACTAGCATACTCCTTGTCTGCCTGGCCCCAGTCTATGGGTCCTCTCTATTGCATTCTCCATAGTATAGTCATAGTGATATTTTTAATAGGTAAATATTACTATGCCACTCACTTAATATGACTGTCAATTACATTTAGAAAAAATCCAAATTTTTACTATGACCTTATAAGATTACATTCTGGGCCCCCCTGCTCTCTTGCTTAGCTTTATCTCTTACTATTCTCAACACTCAATGAACCCTCCTTACTTAATTCTCAAACCAACTTTCCATACTCTGCCTTGCTTTAGAATCTTTCATTGTTCTTTTTGGTACCTAGAATGCTGCCTTCCTGCTTGCTACTCCTGCCACATACCCTTTCTCTCTTCTTTGCTCTGTTAATTCTTACTCATCCATCAAATCCTAAGTTTGATATCACTTTCTTAGGAAAGCCTTTCCTAACTGCCTTTCCCCAACTCCCATTTAATTTGGCTCTGATGTAAGACAAAATAAATATTCTCCCCAAAAGATTAGTGTACTTTACTGAAAGAGTTGTGGTTAGGTTTTAGATTTTAATGTCATATTCTTATTTGGATAACTGGGTTTCTGGTTGTAAAATTTCTTTAGTATCTTTTTTTAAAGGCCCCCAAGGAGCCTTTTACTTGCTACTGTGTTTCAAAAGAAGAAAATTATGAGGTGAGAACTTGATGAATAGTTAAGAAAGGTATTTCTAAGGGAAGAATTAAATTTCTGCTCCTTGGTCTTATTAACAATGCAGGTAACCTAAAACACACACACACACACACACACACACACACAGACACAGAGTTTCTGTAGAGGAGCAGTGCTGGTGGGCCTCTTTTGACTTTGAAATCCTGAAATATTGGTCTCAATAGTACATTTCCCTTGGGAGATAGGCAAGGGGGAGAAGTGATCCAACCAAAAATGACTCTCCTTCTTTATAGAGCAGCTTATTTCAAACTTTTTTGATCCAACCCAGAGTAGTAAATATATTTTATTTTGCATCATGACACAATACAATAATACATATACATATATAAAACTGAAATAAAAGTTCAATGAAATATTCCTATTTTTACCACTATGATGCACTCCGTGTATTCAGTTCTATAAAAACAATGCTGATCACAACCCAGTGAATTGATTTCAGGTGTCATGTATTACAACTCTGATTAATGGGTTACAAACAGCCTTTTGAAAATACTCCTATAGAAGTATCTAGTGACTAGAATCCATTTTTAGATTGGTCAGTTCAAATGGGAGCAGATCACAGCCAAGTGGGCGCCCTTGGTATGGGAAGGACTTGAGTAATAGTTACTGAATGCCTCTTATATATGCAGTTTTGGACCAGGAACTATACTTATTTTATATTCACTACCACAGTGTGTGTAGTCAGTCTTCCTCTGTTACATGGGGAAACTGAGGCTCAGACTGGCAAGTAACTCATTTAAGGTCATATAAAGGCATTTGCACCGTATCATGTTTCCCAAGTAACACTGCAGTATACATGCGAAACTTCGAAGGGAATTAGTGACATTTAGGTGTCTTCCAAATTTTATAGTGGGAAATAACAATAAAAAGCCCCATTAAATGTGAGTTGAGACAGGCATAAACATTGACAAACAGTTAAATAGTGATAGATTATATTGGCTTTCCAGAGAGCTCAAGTTCTTCATGCCTCTGCTCATCCAAGAGGTAGAGGTAATATTCTTAAGGCTGAGATATATGGGGTTTTCTTGTTGTTAAGTAAATGAAATGTTCAGAGGCTTTACTACTGCACCAGAGCAGATAATAAGGCAATTAGAACTGTTAGATTGATGAAACACCAGACTGGAATGAATTACATCATGAATTGCAAAGAAACAAGAAATTTTACAGCAACTTTTGAGACCTGAAGATGAAAGGCATATTAGTAAACTGAAGAGAAATTGATAGTTAAAGTGCAAGATTTATTGACCTGAAAAACCCAAGTAAGCATTTTAGGGCAGTTTAGAATATATTTATTAGCTTTGCAAATAAATAGAAAAAATTATCACTCTATGCTGATAGCTTAACTTCTTCGGTTACTAAAATGAATTTAAGATGTATTTTTTCCTTTCCGCTTTTTGTGCTGCAACATAATCTAGGGATCATCTAGAGCAACCCCCTCATTTTACAGATGTTAAACCTGAGACCTATAGAACTTAAGCAGCTTGCTTATCCAAGATCACATTACAAAGTAGTCAAGAATTAGAACTAGAACCCAGGTCACATGACATTTCTTTGGCTTATCTTTTATTTGACTTGAGTAGGAACATTGATGAATGACTTCTTATATAAGTTGATTTATGGAATACTGTACGTTGTTTAAAATTCCAATCACATAAGTAATCCTGCTGCTAACACTTAAATATTGCACTATTTGCCAAATATAGCTCGAAGACAGTCACTGGAGATAAGCTAGCCTTTTACTGTTCGATAAGGAATCAACTCTGCTGCTTCATTTTAACAAGGCTTCGGATTATACTTTCAGTGTAATAATCAGATCTGCAAATGTGGTCATCCATACCTAGAAGACAGACTTCTGGTAGACTCCCTAGCAACATGAGCCTTTTCATATTTATGTCAAAAACTTCAGGAGTGGCTGTAACTGTTGGTTTAAGCAAACAGGAAGACTATTCAATTATAAGCTCTGTTTTCCTTTAGAAAACTTTTGGGAATATTATTTTCAGGTATTTCCAAAAATTCTTTCTAGGTTCCAGGAACCATATGTACATATGCCTTTAGTTTAAGCAGGCACAACTAAATTTCATTGTTTTAGTTACTAAATGTTAGATCTCTAATATTCATCATCTATATTATTTTTAATGTAATAATACAGGGTGATTATTAACTGAGATATTATTTATGCAAATAAATTAATTGTAAAGCATCATATAGATGTATGTTATCAAGATAGAACAATTTAAGTCACAGTTATTTGGAAAAGAAATCATTTTAAGAGAATTAAAATTCTGCTGGATATGTTGAGGAAGGCTTCCTGCAAGAGATGATATTTGAGGGAGATCTTGAGTAGTGGAGATGAGGAGATGGAAACAGGGAAGAGGAGTCATTTCCTCTTCGCAAAATAAATAAAATAACATCTCCAGAGCTCTTTTAGGAAATGAATAGAACATTTCAGGCATAGCATGAACATCATGGTAGAAGTGTAGGAAGCATGGAGTGTATGAGGAGAAATACAATCCACAAGGTCTTTGATGTCCTTTTGAGACATTTGGAATTCTGTAGGCATTGCTTCTGTTTATTGATTATTTGACTAAAATGGGAATTGTAGTGACATTTTGAAGGCTGAATTGTGGAGGTAAAGAGAACAGTTGTTTCTTAGTGTTTCATAATTTTTCCCCCAGCTAGGTTTTTAACTTAGATCTCTGATATACTGTTTATAGTTAAATGCTATGTAATAGTGGTTGCACAGTCAATGTTTATTTTAAATGAATGCATTTTTGCTTAGGGAATTTCTTTTAAGTGGAGATAATCCTGTTTTGTTTTGTTTTGTTTTGTTTTGTTTTGTTTTGTTTATAATGCAAACCTATGTGTAGGACATATAAAACTGGCCTTCTCATGTTTGCCAAAAACTAATAACACCGTTCAGAATGCATATAAAATATGTAAAAAATAATAGAAGAGTTAACAGTAAGCATATGGGTATGTGAGATACAAATTAAGCTAAATAAATTTGAATGCTCTTAGATGTTTACTTTTTAATAGAATAAAATTATAAAATTACTACTCAGTAGGGGTGAAGCTAAAACCTAATTTTTACTAAAATGATTAATACATTCAGGAAAATTAAAATAAATTCAAGTTAGTTGTAAATATGGACTAAAGACCAGCAGTTGGGTAATACCAAAGGTAATAATGACATTATATTGAATTGGGGTGGTGTTCTGCATTATGCCAAGGGTGTTGCATTAAATAGTTTTATTTAAATTATATTAATTACCTGGAAGAAAAAAGTGCAAAAAAAATCTACAAAGGATGCAGAATTTTGGATTATAATTAGAACTGAAAAGAACTAGAGTGATGAGTCATGCCTAGGTAGATAAGCACAGTGAAATTTCCTTTGAGGGGAAATTGGAGCAGATTAAGTACATTAAAATGTTTTGTTTCTAATTTGGCATTTGCCAATCTCAGTTAAAAATAAGAGCCTATCTTTCATGTCATGATTCTTTGTATCTATTCAAGATGTCAATAAATCAAAATCTCTCAATAATATGCAAAACCTAGATATATGATTTCATAGGACATAAGACACCTGTATTTTTATAGAGAAACATTTTTAAGATTGAGAGAAATTCTGAAACAGCAAACTTGTCACTCCGTGGAGAAGCAATAGTTCTAGAAAATGATTTTAGTAGTATCCCAAATCACTAATTGGGAAGACATTTTCATTTTTTCTTTAAAAGTACTTTAAGAAGAAAAGATTGTAATAAGTTTCTTCAACTATCGGTAATAGCCACCCTGAATATTAAGTCAATGAGACTGTACTTAGAAATTACCTCTCAAGTTTTATGGAAGTTTCTCTTCCTAAAAAAGATTTGTTAACTTTCACTTTACCATTAAATTAAAATATTTTATTTGCGGAAAGTCCTCTCTTATCCACATGAAACCTAGAAGCCATAAAGGTAAGATTGATAGATTTGACTATATAAACATTATAAAATAAAATTTCTTTAGGGAAACAGCAAAAAAGGAAGTGAAAAGAGGAAAAATAAAATAAGGTGGAAAGACGACCTATTGGGGAAACTATTTACCAACCACATGACAGATAAAGGATAAACTAATAAGAAAGAGATGAATACTCGAGCATAAAAGTAGGTAAGAATACAAACAGGAAATTTACACACAAAGAAAGAAGTAGGGTTGGATGACATATGAAGTATTAATAATAGCACTGTGTACTATGTATGGTTGTAAGCACTCTACAGATATTAACCCATTTAATTCTCCCAGATAATATTATTGTCAGATACTGTTGTTGTTATTCTTGCATTATAGTTGAAGAAACTGAAGCATCAAGAATTTAAGTAACTTTGAACCAGTGGAACCAGCATTCAAATTCAGACAGTCTGGCTTCAGACTCTGTACCCTTAATGACTTTATCTTAGCTATTTGTAAAAATGCAAATAAGCACAGCAATGATACTATTGTTCACCTATAATATTGGCATAGATAAAACTCCAATACTAGGTATTGGTGAAAGAAACAGGCTTTCTTCTCACTGTTGGTCGGAATGACAATTGGTACAATATTTGTGGAGGGCAATTTGGCAATACATACCACTAAATAAAATGTATATACCCTTTGACCTAGAAATACCATGCTAAAATTTTCATCTAAAGAAGATACACAGACAGTGGTATAGATGTATGTTTAACGATGTATGTTCATACTGAGATGTATGTTCATCTCAGTGTTTATAATGCTACTGAAAAATTGGAAATATAATTTAAATATTCATTGATAGGATATGTTTAATATAGTACTAATCAATTAAACATTACATAATTGTTAAAAAAAGACCTGATGTAGGGCTGTATACATTGACATAGGAGGACATTCACAATCTATTGAATGAGACTAGACCAAGATCACCATGAGCCAAGGAAGAGAAGTTATCTTGTTCACTGCTCACTGCTTGGCACATTTTAAGCATATGGTAAATACCGGATGGATGGATGGATGGATGGATGGATGGATGGATGGATGGATGGATGGATGGGAGAATGCAGTGTAGTAAAAAGATTCTAAGTCTTGAATCTGGACGGTTTCTGTTCTTGTGCCCTCCTAATAACAACAGATCACTTGAATTCAAGTCCTTTAAAACATTGCTGTTCCACAAATATAAAAAGAAGCAATTCAGTTTGTATTAATATCTATATTAATTTCCTAGGGCTGCGATAAAATTACCACAAACTGGGTGGCTTAAAACAACTAAAATTTATTCTCTCACATTTCTGGAAACTAGATGTCTGAAATCAAGTTGTCAACAAGGCCATGTTCTTCCTCCTAAAGGCCCTCAGGAGGAATCCTTCCTTGCCTCTTCTATTTTCTGATGGTTGCCAACAGATAGCTGATGCTTGGTGTTCCTTAGCTTTTGGCAGTATAACTTCTGTCTCTGCCGTCACGGGGCCTTCTTCCTTGTGTATCTTCTCTTTTAAGGACACCAGTCATTGCATTTAGGGCTCACCCCAATGCAGTATTACCTCGTCTTAAGAATTACATCTACAAAGACCCTGTTTCCAGAGAAGATCACATTCTGAGATTCCGGGTGGATATGAATTTTGCGCAATACTATTCAACTAAATACAACATCTTAGCTAAATACAGCCTTAAGGATATAGTCTTTCTGAATATCCAAGCTTTTGAGTTTTACTTTTTTTAAAACAAAAATTAATTTAAGCATTAACTGGAAAACTTTTTGAAACATTTTATATAATACTGCTGTCAATATTTAAATTATTAACACATTAAAATACCCAAGAAACTGAAAATAAGATTTAACTTCAGAGGATAAAATAAAGCCAACCTTTAATAGATCATAATAGATTGACTGTATTGTCTTTTCCACAAAGAGAATGTGTAAGTGTGTTAACATGAAGCACAGAATAAAGAAAATGTTGGTTTTGTCGATCATAAGTGCTGTCCAGGAGAGAGTAGCCTTCTGAGTACACTTTTACTAAGTTTGTAAGACTACCCTGTCTCTTTTAAGTAAAACATTGGTTTCTGAACTTTGCTTTTTAGCAATGATACTTTTTTCCTCCAGAAGAAATCTTACATAGATTCCAAGCATAGTAAACAACAAAAAATAGAGCTGCTGAGATAACTCCTTAGACTAATGCTGGAAAGGCTGAAAACTACTTAAGTTATAAAATATTCTGTTTATATAATTCTCCTTTTTCTGGTTCCATACTCACCATTCAACTTTCTGTAAGGCTATGGTTTTTCACAGAGGTCTGCCTGTTATAAAATAATGGACTTGCCTTTTGGAAAAAGACTTCTAGTGCAGGTAACAATTATGCTCCTCATTGTATGTTAATAAATTGGCATGCTAGCATTATGCATAAGCCTCATTAACCAACTGTTATCCTACTGTTTAAGACATGATTGCACTCGTGGTGGGCTGACCAAATAAACTTTGAGCTTGAGAATTAGAACCTTGGCTGTGATTAATTGACCAAGGAAGGGAAGGCATTTTAGTGAGGCCCTTGAGTAGACTACCTCCTGACCGTTCCATTGGAGCACAAACCAAACATAGTCGTCAGAACCGTATTTGTTTTTTCTCATTTGAATCTCTATCAAAATGTTCTTTGTTTTTAAACAGAGTATATGCGTATCATTTAACATTTTTAATACTCAAATTTATGGTTGTCCTTTATTTTAAATAAGATAAGGCCCCCCTTAGGGATTATCAAGTTGTTGACATCTTTATAGTCTACATGAAATGACCCTAACTGCCATGGTTTACATGGTTCTTCTTTCCCTTTCCTAGTCAGATTTTCATCATTGTTTCTTTTATCAGCATTCCTGTCTGTAGCACTAGTTTTCCCCTTCCTAATCTATTCATTTAAAACACAAGAAACAAAATTTATAGAATTATAAATTTGTAAGAAACAAAATTTATAGACTTACATTGAAAATAAAGAATACTGCTCTGAATGAGGACATGAAGATCTCTCCTGTAAATCATATG